>NC_140172.1:115704384-115760062 GCF_963971535.1 Notolepis coatsorum
ATTATAGCAGCAACAATAGGTTACAAATTGAGAATTATGAATTGCGCTTATATGGCGAAGAACACTTAAGTAGGTCAAGAGCGTAAGTCCATGAGCATAGTAAGATGGGTATAACTGACGCCACCTGTAGCATAAGAATTACATAAGGCACACTCGTAGTCAGCTGGAGACACTAAGGGGGTTCCCTCCGGTTGTAAGCCGGCAGGGGAGAGGAATGTTCGGGAGCAAAAGTCTGGGTCAACGTGGAATAAAGAAGCTCCAGCTACGGGAGGCGGTACATTACTCCCTTGATCGGCAGACAAAAGCAACAGCTATAATCCAGTATGCACGACAGCATGGATGAAAGCCAGCCAGCCTCGGGTCCTAGAGGCGGGCTCGAGGGTGCTCCTCACAGGGGTAGATCCCACACGACAGTGGGGTAGACGGTTCTCTGCTCCAGCAGCCACAGTACCAAAGCAATATAATCCAGCCGGAAAAGGCTCTGCATTCGCCGGTGTAGATTATCCTGTGCACTATACTTCACATTAACTAGGTCGAACTTGACGTTATTTCACTAAACTCTGACACTTTTACTATCCTATTCGCACATGTTATAAGTGCTCTATTTAGACGCAAAGTTGCTCACTTCACTTGGTCGTTGACTCGTGGTGAAGGCTTTAACGTTTTGGTACTCAACTAGACGATACGTTGAACGAATGAACTGAATGAACTGAACGAACTGAACTGCTGCTGTTTCCACCTGCGCCGTATTTATACGTAGGTGAATTATCTAGTGCCAACCTCAGTTCTGTCTCGTATTACTGCGCAAACCTGGACATGTTGAGACAAGCCTTGGCGGTGGCTTTGAACTCGCAATTGGGGGTATGGCCGTTGGCGCCTAGGGGTCGCTGTCCAATAGGGGAACAAGTATTATGGTCTGGTTTGTACCTAGGTAAAGGGATATTCCGTGTATATATACAAAGAATATACAAGGGATATCAAACGATATACAAATATTATACAAGGGCTCTCAAGTAATAAATATATATATTCGGTTTAATCTGACCCTTTGTAACAGTTATGATATTACATTCTGCATAATTCATATGCAAAATATTGTGGTTCCCTGCTTTAGCCTGTTGACACATTTCTATACAAAAATGCTTGTGTAGTCCTGTGTCATACCTAAATGTCATATAACTGAATTGTATAGAAACAACTCACCAAAAGTGACTATTGCACAACTGATTTGACAAAAAAAATCCCCCCTTCACCCCCTAACTATAAGGATGAAAACACATTGATCTCCTCCTTCACGCCGTGTTGCAAAGGCCTTCAACTGCCTTCACTTCCTAAAGCCGGTCCCTGAAAACAAATTCAGTTTGCAGTAATCAGCTGCATCGGTGATCAAGACAAGTCACTTTCCTTTCACCCCAACTTTACTTGTGCTCAGCGAGAATTACCATCACTCTTCACAAAGCATGTCCTCCAGGTCCTGAAGTAATTAATGCATGGGAAAAGGCACTGCTGTTGAAGTCTGGTAATTAATAAACATCCAATCATTATTATGATTTACAAGGCGAGTTAATGAATGAGAAGATATTTGAAAATCTTTTTTGGAGTGATGCCCATACTTTAATTTCCATGCACAATTCATTAGAAAGTCCTGCACATTAGACCTCTGGGCCGGTTTTGTTGAGAAAATACACAGGTATAATTCATCTGCCATAATATAATGTACTTAACTATCAACCTATTTAGGATTTTGATTTAATTTCCCATTGCAGTGTTTGCTAATACAATAGCCGACGGGAAGTACACTTGGGGCCAAACTTTTGCTCTAGCAACGGCATTCTTTTGTCTCCATGTTGGAAGAAATAGAGGTTGCTACAGTGGTCCAGTGGTTCCAAATGCGTCTTTTAGTGCAGAAGGCTAAATGGCTGCAGAGAATTGATTGATTGGAAACTTTATTAACAGATTGCAGAATGGGTACAATACAGTACGGCTCAATACAAACAATTGTTAAGAAAATAGTCAGGGGTGGGCTACTTGGGAGCGGGGCCGTGTTGCGTGAAGGCAAGTGTGAACAGATGGGGTTTTAGGTTGGTTTTGAAGAGGTTGATGGTGTCAGAGCCTCAGATGGAGGGGGAGAGGGAGTGTACTGTACTGTATGTCATAAATGTTTTGTTAATTTCAACCACTTCATCAAATTCATCAAATTGGACAGCACCTTGCTTCCTTTTTTTATGTTATTTGTTTTTTCCTGTTGTTATACACATATATTCATAATTTTTATTTTTATCTTTTATTTTTTCAAATTTAAAATCTTTCCACCCTTTCCTTGTACATTGTCCTTGAGTCTGAGAAAGGCGCTTCTCTCTTAAAATCCAATTTATTATTATTATTATTATTATTATTATTATTATTATTATTATTATTATTATTATTATTATTATTATTATTATTATTATTATTATTATTATTATTATTATTATTATTATTATACACGACATACAGATATATAGTACTGTTTCATCCAGATATTTATGACATACAAGATATACAAATATACATTAAACTTTAAGAGAAAGAGATATATACATTCGAGGGGGAAGAAACATTGGAGGGGGTTGGGTGGGTGGGTGGGGTTGGACAATTACCGGGGCCAGTTTCGAATGACTTTTCCTAAAAGTACCCGTTTTATCTGGCACGGTTTCTGAAATTTCAAAATGACTTCAGGAAATTTTTATTAGAACGTTATTCCACATATGGGCCGTTGAAACAGACGAAAGTCACAGCACTTTGTGAGCATATAGCGCAGGGGTGGCCAACCCGTGGCTCGCAAGCCGCATATGGCTCTTTGCCCGTCAATGTGTGGCTCTTCCATACAAAAAATTATAATAAAGAAATTATAATATATATATATATGTCACTCAAACCTACATTTCATTGTTGTAAACCTCATATTTTTATATTCAGAGGTAATTATATAGTTTACACTGTTTATTTTTCTCATATTTCTCATATAAGCTGTCGGGTCATCTGACCCGTTCCTGGCGGGAATTAGTGGCATTTTCTCCATGGCTGTGCTAGTGTTAAAATACAAAACATTAATGAGACATGTGTTAAAGGTTAATACAGTAGCATTGAATATTCTAATGGTCTCTTGAGTAACTATGCCAATACCAGAAACACAGCAAGGGGCCTCATTCATAACCCATTGTGTATATGCACAAAATAACAACACAAAAATCTACGTTGGCTGTTTGTGCGGGAATGTTTGCTTTCAACAGTAAATGACTAAAGCGAAGAATCAAATGCAAAACAGGCAGATATGGAGCTTTTCAATCAAGGTGACAGGGTTGGACTTGAGGCGTGTTCACTTGCCACACAATTTCAAATTGAAGGGAACTTACAAAGGGGATTTGCATACTTGTAGATGTACACACGGTTTTATAAATCAGAAATGTATCTCCACAGAGGTTAAGAAATGAGGCCCCCATGGTCACCAAAACACATTGGTAAAACTACCTTGTGCTCAGCATAATTACCTCGTGTATGGTTCACATAATCCATAACAATGCCCCAATCTACCTGAGGAATCACTCTCCATATGTAAGAGATGGTGCAGCATAGCCAATGTAGGCGTCCACAGATTCAGGAAAGTGTATATTTGCATATCAGGGCACCTGGGAATGGAATACGTTGGCATTCTAAATTAAACAGCCTGATGTCTTTCAAAGTGATGGGAAGGAGGTGTACAGTATGTTGAGTCACATTGTATAGTAAACTCCTTTTACACCAGGAGGTAATTTTTTGCTGAACTGTGAGCTCATTTTATATTATATATAAAACGTTTTATTTGTATAATTTTTTATATTAATCTGTTTTATGATTCAAGCTGTTAGACTTGCCACTCTCATGTCTGCTTATTCATCTTGTCTTTTAAATTAAAATAAGTTTTTGCGTAATCCTACATGATTTTATAATGTACAGTATGCATGACTGTCGTCTGTGCATTTACTATCGATTGTCGAAATGAACTGAACTGAACCTTCACATATCACAATGTAAGAAGGGTTGGCCCTTAAAAGAACACGCCAACATTTTGGGAAATTAGCTTATCGTCTTCTCCAGAGAGAGAGACATGAAGATATATACCAGTTTTCTCTCTGTGTGTTCAGTAGAAAGATAGAAAGCTATCTGGCTGCACGTTAGCCTAGCTTACCACAATGAATGGAAGCGGACATGGCCGGTTAGCCTAGGCATTGCCCAAGTAAGACCTCTCCCGAAGGCTAACCGGCCATGTCTGCTTCCATTAATTGTGCTATGCTAGGCTAATTTGGAGCCAGATAGCTTTCTACTGAACGCACAGAGAGGAAACTATCTACCTTTGTTGAGATCAGAGGTTCTGTGTAGGATTGTTAGTAACTGTCTAACTGTACATATGGCTGTTTACACTAGTAACTGTTTACCTGCATATATAACTGTCTCCACCAGTGACTGTCTAGTTGCATATATATCTGTTCCCACTAGAGGGCGCTCTAGGCGGAACCACCCAGGTACACCACCTTGGGGCAAGTATAAAAGTTAATGTATCCGTGCACTTCCCTCTCTCCCCCATGTCTCTCAGAGAGAGAATAACTGTAGATCTGCTGCTTTCCATGTGAATAATAAACCACGCCACGTTAAGGCTCAAGATAGAATCCATGCCTCTTGACCACATTATTGTCGCCCTATAGTCGAATTCTGTTAACAACCTTCTTGTCTCTCTCTGGAGAAGATGGTAAGCTAATTTCCCAAAATGTTCCTTTAAATCTCTACGGCAGGCTCTGGAAATTCCCCCAGATCGTTTATAGTCGAGTAGAATTGGATGGCTATTATCAGATCAGGTGGTGGAACAGGGGTCCTGCTCCAGGGGGGGATTTAATTGGGGGACAAGTGTTTTTGATGTCTAAGCATGGATACTTGACAGTGTGCAGTTACTGTACTGTAAGCACATAACGTTACACCCATAGATACCAATCCAACACACTCACACACACTCTCTCTCACACACACATAGGCTACACACACACAAATCATGCACACACACACACACACACACACACACACACACACACACACACACACACACACACACACACACACACACGCACACGCACACGCACACGCACACGCACACGCACACGCACACGCACACACACAGTACACATACAACAGAACATAGACAACTGTTGTTTCGGTGCAGTCTTTCAGAACACAAGTGCTGACAAGCCCCTCTCTTCCTTGGTAATTAGTATTTGCTGCAGGTCGATCGCACAAATGCAATTAGCAACAATGTTTAGTGGCCTTTATTGAAGGATTCAATTCAATAACTAAGAATGAAGTAATACAAGCTCATTCAAGCAGCATGCACACAATCATAAACACACTGTGGGCTAGATCCCCTTAACAATTGTGTGTATTGAGCCGTATTGTACCCATTCTGTAATCTGTTAATAACATTTTCATTCAATCAATCAATCTGCATGCTGCACAACCCACGTCATATCTCACGTTCCAGAAAACGAGACTGGATTATTTTGAAACGGAACAGGTTTTATCCTGGGATTGCGCAGGAACGAAGGTACAGTATGTAGAAATAAAAGTTTTTCCCCTGTTGGAGTATAAATATTGCCTGTCAAATGAGCTATTGTCTCCATAGCTATAATATAGAATATACGATGGGTCTGCAAACATCGTGAAAATGGTCAAAAAAACGCTGGTGCCAGGGAGTAAAGATGGAAAAACAGTGTGGCAGTCAAAGAGTTAAGACAATGTTGGTGAATGAGGTCCATTGTCTCTTTCCACAAATCTTATATAATTACGGGGGGTGTACTTTGTGTAACTCCCTCGAAGACATTTTATATTAATCTCAAGAGATTTCCTGGTTACATAAAGGTTACATTTTATAATTGTATTAATTATTTTTTATTAGAGTTTGAGGTGCCATTTGAAACTATACATGTTCATTATATTATATGTACACTACCCATCCTGACAGTCAAAACTATGGCCTTGTCAAGTTGTCATGTCAGGAAAAACGTATCCTCTCCGTATGCACATGTGGAAATCACAGAGGTCAGGGGGTAACTCTCCCATATAATGGTTGTCCTGTCTGAACACTATAATGTAACGAAAATGGTAAATAGGCCGCATTTATATAGCGCTTTTATCCAAAGCACTTCACAACTTATGCCTCACATTACCCCATCCACTCATATTCACACACGGTGGAGGTGACCATACAAGGTGCCGACCTGCTCATCGGGAGCAGTTAGGGTTTAAGTGTCCTGCTCAAGGACACTGCCGGGAAGAGCCGGCATCAAACCGGGAACCTTCATGATTAACCAAAAGACGGCTCTACCTCCTGAGCCACTGTTGCCCCTTTAATACCAGGAATGTGATGAACATTTCCGTTCTTCCTTAATGGTCTTTGCAAATGGTAAGCGATCACTGCGCCCGAGTAATTCACTTTCAACGAAAGGCGAGCGGGCCAGCAGCCAGGTGCAGGCAGTCTGGCAGGCAGAGTGACAAGCGGGCACAAGCCTGTGATATTGTCGCAGTCATGCACGTCTCACGCACACGCCTGCCCGCCGCCAGAGTTGATTGGTATTGACCTTTAATACCACTACTCACCTCACAAAACAAAATAAGGAGCAGAAACGTATTCTATGAGTTTCCTGACAAAATAATGAAATTCCATTTAGAATCAACCATTAACCCTTTCACTGCCACACGGTGGCGGCACGGTGGTGTAGTGGTTAACACTGTCGCCTCACAGCAAAAAGGTCCAAGGTTCGATTCCCGCTTGGGGACCAGGTTTCCATGATGCCAGGTACCCAGGTGGGGTATCTCCCAGGCCTTTCTGTGTGGAGTTTGCATGTTCTCCCCGTGCTCGCAAGGGTTTTCCCCCCGATAAGATAAACCCAATGGAAAAACATGCACAACAACAGATCGCTAACGCTGTGGCGTCCTTGACGAAGACGGACAGGAGCACTTGGATTGGTCCCCTGGCGCGGCTCACGTTGATGCCTGTCTGCTCCCGGCTGCCCTTGGGGGGGAAGGACGACGGGATGGGTTAATCGCAGAGACAAATCGCATCGGCGATCCTAAAAAGACAATGCATGCGTGTGTGTTCCGGTGTGTGTGCTAAAACTAACCGCTGTGTGTACCACTAAAAACATTGAGTGTCGTTGCATGCCGAATAAAGACCTCTGCAACAGGTCCTGCATTATTATAAGGGTTAATACTTCCACTGCGACAATACAGAAGGTTAACCCTTTCACTGCCACACGACAAAGGGTTAGCTCTTCCACTACCACACTACTGAAGGTTAACCCTTTCACTACCACACTACCACAGTGTGGTAGTGAAGGGGTTAACCTGCTGTAGTGGGGCAGTGAAAGGGTTAATTACGTTCTTATTAAATGTACTGTATTTGTATGTGGTTGAGTCTATGTGGTCCTCATTTAAAAAGCAGCTTTACTAAAAGGCGCTATAGATAACATTCAGCCACTAGATGTCGAACTAGAGCACCAGCATGTCAGACCAAAATAATGGTGGGCTTACATAGGATTACATACAGTAGGGTACGATATTATTGTAATTATCGCATGCTGTACCATCTAACTAAATTCAGTTTAAACTGTCAAACTAGTTTATACTTACTTACTTACTTACTTAGGCCTTTGAATTCCCAAAGGAACATAGGCCATCGACGAAGCTCCTCCATCCTCTTCGGTCTTCTGCCCTCCGCTCCAGATCTTGCCAGGACAGCCCTTCTTTCTTCATCTCCTTTTCTGTGGTTCTTCTCCAGGTGGTTTTTGGTCTGCCTCTCTTCCTCCTGCCCTGTGGGTTCCATGTCAGCGCCCGCTTTGTGATTGATTTCTTTCTTCTGAGTGTGTGACCTATCCACTTCCACTTCCTCCTCCGGATTTGAATTTCTTTTGTGTCCTGTTTGGTGAGTTCCCACAGGTTGGTGTTAGATATGGTGTTGGGCCAGTATATTCCCAGGAGGCGTCTGAGGCACCGGTTGGTGAAGGTTTGCAGCTTATTGAGTATAGTGGTGGTGGTTTTCCAGGATTCTGAGCCATATAGTAGAGTGGTCTTTACGTTTGAGTTGAAGATCTGTAGCTTGGTCTTGAGTGACAGGTTTTTTGCCTTCCAGATGATGTTTAGCATGTTGAATGATGTCCTTGCCTTTCCAATCCTGGCTTGGACATCGTCTTCCGTACCCCCTTCCACATAATGGGGAAGCGACAATGCCTCCCTTGCGGACCAGCTCAACACCTTCTACGCGCGGTTTGGTGCAAACAGTGGCGCTGCTAGCTCAACGGCTAGTGACATCACTGGTGTGCCGGCTGTTGTGGAGGGGGGGGGGGGGCATCCGCGGGGGGGTGGGGACGCTCGCTCATTGACGGTACACAGTGTGAGAAGAGCATTTATGCAGGTGAACACCAGGAAGGCGGCTGGCCCAGATGGAATAACAGGAGGCATACTTAAGTCCTGTGCTAACCAGCTAGCCCCTGTGTTCACCACCATATTTAATCGATCCCTGAAGGAGTCAGTGGTCCCTGCCTGCTTCAAGATGTCTACCATTATCCCGGTACCAAAGAAACCCTCCCCAGCAGGTCTCAATGATTACAGACCGGTGGCACTCACCTCTGTGGCCATGAAATGTTTCGAGAGGCTGGTCAAGGATCACATTTGTGCCTCCCTCCCCAGAGATATGGACCCTATGCAATTTGCATACAGGCCAAACAGGTCCACTGATGATGCGGTCTCCCAAGTACTGCACAGCACCCTCTCTCACCTGGACCGTCAGAAGGGGGGCTATGTGAGACTGTTGTTCATTGACTACAGCTCAGCGTTCAACACCATAGTCCCCACCAGACTGGGGGACAAGCTGATCGAGCTGGGTCTGAGCTCCGCTCTGAGCGCCTGGATACTGGACTTTCTGAGTGAAAGACCCCAGGCGGTCAGGGTGGGGGGTCAGACCTCCAACACCATCACCCTGAGCATCGGGTCCCCCCAGGGCTGTGTTCTGAGCCCCCTGCTGTACTCACTATACACACACGACTGTGTGGCCAAGTTCAGCTCCAACTCCATAGTGAAGTTTGCAGACGACACGGTGGTGGTGGGGCTGATCTCGGACAACGACGAGAAGGCCTACCGGGAGGAGGTTGAGGTACTGGAACGCTGGTGCCAGGACAACAGCCTGCTCCTGAACATTGGTAAAACCAAGGAGCTGATCGTGGATTATAGGAGAGGACAGCAGGAGAAACACACACCACTGAGGATAAACGGGGCCACCGTGGACAGGGTGAGCAGCTTCAAGTACCTGGGGGTCCACATCTCAGACGATCTGACATGGTCAACACACATAGACACAGTCGTAAAAAAGGCGAAGCAGCGCCTCTACCACCTGAGACAGTTAAGGAAGTTCAGAGTATCGGGGAAGATACTCCAGTCCTTCTACGCCGGAGCTGTAGAGAGCATCTTGACTGGAAACATCACTGCCTGGTATGGAAACAGCACGGCACAGGACAAGAAGGCCCTACAGAGAGTGGTGCGCTCTGCCGAGCGTACCACGGGTATTGCACTACCTCCCCTGCAGGCTCTATACAACAAGAGGTGCAAATCCAGAGCCTGCAGAATAATGAAAGACCCTCACCACCCCAATAACAGCCTGTTCCAGCTGCTGAGGTCAGGCAGACGCCTGCGAACACCAGCTACTAGGACAGAGAGGCTTCAGCTCAGCTTCTTCCCCCAGGCCATCATAGCCTTGAACAATGAACACTGAGGGTCACAGAACACTGAACTCTCCACACACAAGCACACATTAGCACACACACGACACGCACGCTGTGCACGCTCGCACACTAGCAGCCACTTTAACATGAGAAAGCACTCACTCATGCTGCACACGCCCACACTTATGGCCACAAAGGAAAGGTCACTTTTAAAATAGTATAGTAACAGTGTATTGCACTACCAAGGGACCTAGCATGTTCTTCATGCTCTGTAAATAACTATGTACAAATACTGTGATGTCCCACTATGTTACCTGTTTATTGCACAATGTTGTTTATTGTTTATTGGATTCCATTATATGTTGTACTACTGTATTGCACATCGTTGCGGGCAAGACCACCCGCATTTCATTGTATACTTGTATGCCGTGACAAATAAAACTCTTGACTTGACTTGACTTGATAAATGATGGTTCCAAGGTAAGTGAAGCTGTTTACATCCTCTAATGGGTTTTGTTCCATGGTTATGGGTGTGTTGTTCTTGCTGTTGATACGCATTACTTTGGTTTTGGATGAGTTTATTTTGAGCCCGAGCAGAGCAGCAGTTTCTTCCAGTTTTCCAGATTTGTCCTGCATTTGTTGATGTGTGTGAGCCAGTAGTGCCAGGTCATCAGCGAAATCCAGATCTTCCAGCTGCTCTGTCAAGCTCCATTGTATGCCGTTTTTTCTGTTGCTGGTTGTTTCTTTCATCACCCAGTCTATGCAGATGAAGAAAAGAAAGGGTGAGAGCAGGCACCCCTGCCGGACACCAGTCAGGACCTCGAAAGCTTCTGATATACATCTTTCATGGAGGACTTGACATCTCATCTCTTGGTAGGTGTTCCTTACGATGTTGATGATCTTTGCTGGGATCCCATTGTGGGCCATCAGTTTCCACAGCATTTCCCTATCCATGCTGTCAAAGGCTTTCTCAAAATCTATGAAATTCACATAGACAGAAGAGTTCCATTCAATAGGCTGTTCAATGATAATCCTAAGGGTGGCGATTTGGTCTCCACAGGATCGGTTGTTCCTGAAGCCAGCGTGGTTTTCCCTCAGTTTCTCATCGACCCACTTCTGGAGCCTTTCCAGCAGGATGTGGTTGAGCACTTTCCCCGGTGTTGAAAGGAGCATTATTCTTCTGTAATTTTTACATTCCCTGAGGTCTCCTTTCTTGGGGATTTTCACGATGTGGCCATCTTTCCAGTCAGATGGGACATTTTCATTCTCCCAGATGGTTTGCATGAGGTGGTGGAGCATGTTGGTGGAGGTTTCAATGTCAGCCTTTTCCCTCCTCTTAAGGCCTTAATGGCTTTTCTGATTTCTGTCTTGGTGGAGGGGTTGCAGTTTATCTCCAACAGATTTGGGGCTGGTGGGATATCTGCTTCCAGTTGAGGAGGCTGCCTGTTGAGCAGATCTCTGAAGTGTTCAGTCCATCTGTTCAACTGTTCTTCCTTGGTTGTGAGGAGTACGCCCTGTGGGTTTTTGATGTGTGCCTGTGTGTGTCTGAATTGGCCTGTGAGCTTTTTTGGTAGTTAGGTATATGTCCTTCAGGTTGTTCTTTCCCGCTGCTTCCTCTGCCTGTTGTGCTAAATCTTCAATGTATTTCTTCTTGTCTCTCCTTAGACTTCTTTCCACTTCCTTGTTTGCTGCTGCATATTATTTCTGTGCTACCGCCTTGGTGGCTCTGGTTTTACTTCCATTTACTGCCTCTTTTTTCTTCCTCCTCTCGATCACTTTTCTGTCTGAATCCCGGGATAGCCAGGGTTTGTTGGCTGTCTTCCTTCTCCCTACCACTTTCCCACATGTGTCTTTCCACATGGTTTTCAGACCCTTCCATATCTCCTCCACTTCATTTAAAGTTTCTATTTCTAACGCTTGATACCAGTTGTGTAATGCCACTTTGTAGAGTTCTGATGTACCTATATCCTGAAAAAGCTGTATGTTGAATTTGACCCTTCCTTCCCTGTGCTTCGTTCATTTTAACTTCAGCTGGATATTTGCTGTAAGGAGGTGGTGGTCAGATCCTGCGTCTGCTCCTCTTCTGACTCTGACATCCAGCAAAGAGTGCCTAAACTTTTGGCTAATGCAGATGTGGTCAATCTGGTTTTCTGTGGTGTGGTCAAGAGACACCCAGGTGGCTTTATGGATGTTCTTGTGTTGGAATACTGACCCACCGATGACCAGTTATGTACCTGAACGCATTCAATGAACGATCGTTCGTGAATGCGTTCGTATTTTGGGCGAACGTGAACTGAACGGATGTTTTTTCCGCTAGATGAACGTAATTGAGAACGCGTTCATTCTCAGTGCTGTATAACGGCGTTCAAAAGTGCGTTCATTCTCAGCACTATATTATAACATCGTTCAAAGATGTGCCCGATTTCATATGCCTTTCAGCCGAAAACCCAGTTAAAACACACCGTAATGAGGCTTTAATATAATGCGGAAAACCACCAAATCTGGCAACCGCTCTGGGCGGGGCTTCGGGGAGTCTGGTAGTATAGCAGCAGCACTCGCACTTGGCTCTGCACTCGCTCAGAGTCAGACTCTACGACGTCGGTGTATGAGCATTTAAAAGAGTTTTAGTTAGTCAGTAAATGTATTGCACTTTGAATATTGAACTTTGAGGTACAACCTTAAGGCGCTCCCATAGTCCAGCAGACTGTACACAGAGCAGACTCCGCGGACGTCCGCGCGGACTCTTGAGCTTTGATCTCAGCGGACAGCAGACCCACAGGTGCGAAGCTCCAATTTTCTGACGCGCGGACATCCGCGCCGCTGACTTGGTGTCACACAAAACGCTGCTCTGCGTTTTGGTTGACATCGAACTGCATTTAATGTGACGCCGATCTGCATTTTACTCTGAACACTCGCTCCGTGCCAAGAGAGATGTTTGAATGGCTTTTCTAAATGAAGTGTGTAAAATTGCCAGTTTTATTTCGAAATATTGGAAACGGAGATAACATAGAATGTTATCTCCGTTTCCAATATTTTGAAATAAAACTGGTGCTTTTATTTCATGCAATGCGTGTCTTTTCAGCACCACGCGCGCTGTCCACCTCAAGCCTATACGGTACATTGCATCTCGCTGCCTATATACCTGTTATTCAAGTGCGTAAAACTGCCCGTTTTATTATCGAAATATTGGAAACGGAGATAACATACTCTTTATTTTGACATCGGATGACGAGGACATGACAGAAGTTGAACAGCGTGGGGACAATTGTGTAAACTGGCGCGTGATATCTAGGAAATTGGTCCACGGAGGTCCGCTCGACTATGAAGGCTCAAAGAGTCCGCGCGGACGTCCGCGGAGTCTGCTCTGTGTACAGTCTGCTGGACTATGGGAGCGCCTTTAGTTTCATACCTCAGCCTGGTTACTACCTCGTGTTGTGTTAGTACAGAGTTATGTCGGCACATGTTTATATGTTTGCACAATGACTACTTTCACTTTTGGTACTTTAAGTACATTTAGATTATTATACTTAATAAAGACCATTCAAGCAGCTCGTTTTTCCTCATGTTTTTGAAAATATACTGTAGCGATGAAAGCTGCATCTGCTACTAGTGTGGACTGAATGGGCGGCAGCAAAGCGTTATGGAAATGCCAGTATTCTGTGGTTCTATTATGGGTTGTGGCAATACATTTGACAATTAATAGCTCGCAGCAACGTATTGAAAAAAAAACTATAAATAAAAAATTAAGTAAAAAAAAAAAAACTATAAACTATAAATTAATTCATTTTTAAAACCATGAACTTTAGTTCAACATTTTTTATTATGAACTATGAACTGAACTAGTTCATTTTAAAATTTGTGAACTGTGAACTGAACTAGTTCATGTAGAAAGTGAACTTTCCCAACACTGCCGATGACCAAGTTGTTGTCTGCACAGGCTGCTGCGAACCTCTCTCCATTTGCATTCATGGTGCCTAGTCCTTCTCTACCCATTACTGGTTCGAAGCCGTTGATATTTCCCCCTATCTTAGCGTTCATGTCTCCCATCAAGATCATGATGTCCTTTCCTTTCCTGGCCTGGAGAATGGTGTATAGTTGGTTGTAGAATTGATCCTTGGTTTCATCATCAGTGTCATTGGTGGGGGCGTAGCATTGTACCACTTGGAGGTTTATTTTCTTGTGTGTGGTTTGGAATTTGGCTGTGATGATCCGTGAGTTGATGGGTTCCCAGCTGATAAGGGCCCTCTGTGCTTCTTTGGACAGCATGAACGCTACTCCCTCTGTGTGTGGTGCAGAGTCATCTGGATGTCCTGAGTAGAGTATGGTCTCTCCACTTGCCAGCTTGACCTGCCCTGACTGGAGCCACCTGGTTTCCCCCAGACCAAGGAGAGATATCCTGTACCTCTTCATCTCCTCCGCAATCACTGCTGCCTTTCCTCCAGCATACATGGTCCTCACGTTCCATGTCGCTATGGTGGTGGGACGCCTTGCGGTCAGAAGCTTCGAGCGTACAGTCTCCTTCCGGTTTTCCATGCACGCCGTCATAGTCTCTTTAGCTTGGGGCGCTGAAGAGGCTTCCTTCACAAGACGTAACCTATTTTTTAAGTTTCGTCAATGTTTCTGTAGCTATAGGTTTTTTTTTACGGGATGGAGTCGCTGGCCCCAAGCCCAACCCCCATCTCTGGGGGAGGGTTTTGGAGTTGGCTCGTTAGTCCTCTTCCCACGCCTATTGTCTTCCAGGTGATGGATTGCAGCCTCATACCACGTGAGGCCAGACAGGCTGAGGGCTGTGTACAAGCTGTCTCGGCACGTCAAGCCCAACCAACTCCTGCTACTGTGTATTGAAAGCTGCACTAGGCGAGCTAACCCTACCAGCAACGCAAGACAGTTTATACTAGTTGTCAGAAACATATTTTACAGGAACAACTCTCAACTAGCAGCATGTTTATACAATCAGGTGCTTTCCACGTGGGAAATGGGAGGGGGGGGGGGGGGGGGGTTACATGCATGCAACATGTAAGTTAAATAACAACATTAATTTCGGACCCGCCAACATTTTTAATACATCAATACATTTGTTTTGGGGGGAAAGCAATACTTTTAGTCTGCACCCTTCTAAAAGCTCTGTGGATGTATTATTATTGTTTTATTGTTTTATTATAATGATTGGTATACATATCTATACCATTCTTATCTATTTCCATTCGTTATATTTTGTCTTTATTCTGGATAATTTGTATTGAATAAAAGAGAAGCTGTGATATGCACTATATACAAATACATTTTGAATTTAGTTGACTTGTCATAACCTCTCTCTACTGTATGCTGTCAAATAGAGTGTACAAATAATTGTCCAAAAGAGGGAATGATGCAGAACGGTACAACAATTCAGTGGCTCTTGTGGAAAACTAAAAGGCTAAACAGGCTTATATGATGCCACTAATTATCAAAGGACAGAATTACATTTCAGTCTCCTCTATCAGGGAATATATTCCGAATCCGCCTCCAGGGAGGCAATTACCATTCAAGGTTTGCCATGATGAATTAGAAGGCCTATTATATACTGGATGCTCTGGCCTGGAAAAAATTCAATAAACAAATGTGTTTAAAAAGAAAAGAAAAAAAAGGTATATCTTTTTCAAAATAAATTAAAGAACAAGGACACATTGTGTCATAGATGCGAATCAAATCAGAAAGCCCTGACTAGGACAGCTGCCAAAGGGCTTTTGTGATTTGTATTTTGATGCAGTTTTTTCTTTACGCAGGATGAATACAAATTGGAACCATGAGAGAGATGAAGCTCCAACACATCTTTAGATTACAGTAATTAAACTGTCAAAGCACAGAGCCAAAGTTTTTTCAACACTGGAAACAAAGGAGATGGCGTACGATCCATCAAGACTCCGTTATGAGCCCAGCTTAAACACCATAGAGATGATGTCTGAGACAAATACACTATTAGACTAACAAAGAGACAATGGAGCTGTAGTGTGTGTGTGTGTGTGTGTGTGTGTGTGTGTGTGTGTGTGTGTGTGTGTGTGTGTGTGTGTGTGTGTGTGTGTGTGTGTGTGTGTGTGTGTGTGTGTGTGTGTGTGTGTGTGTGTGTGTGTGTGTGTGTGTGTGTGTGTATGTATGTGTGTTTCTGTGTGTGTGCCTGTGTGTGTGTGACTGGGTGTATGTGTGTGTGTGTGTGTGTGTGTGTGTGTGTGTGTGTGTGTGTGTGTGTGTGTGTGTGTGTGTGTGTGTGTGTGTGTGTGTGTGTGTGTGTGTGTGTGTGTGTGTGTGTGTGTGTGTGTGTGTGTGTGTGTGTGTGTGTGTGTGTGTGTGTGTGTGTGTGTGTGTGTGTGTGTGTGTGTGTGTGTGTGTGTGTGTGTGTGTGTGTGTGTCTGAAGCACCATTGGTCAAGACCAGACCAATGCAAGTCCAATTCACAATTGACTGTCATTAGGGGTGAATAGTTGATTAGTCAATGATCCGATCGAAGGAGCTTCAGCTGCGAGTCTCACAGCGCGGCTCGGACAAAAGGAGTTATGAAAATAAGGAATATTCCATTTGGGCGTGTGACAGGGTTGTGAATGTCAGATTCTACAGAGAATTACATGGCTTCTGTAAGCAAAGGAAATATGAGACATTTAAGGAGATCTACACCAGAGTTGATTAATGAAATAGGCAGAAAAGTGTCTGAATGTTTCAGATTGACCCAGTAACATGTATTGCCACAGGACACAGTGTGTGGACTAGAGCTGGATAATGCAAGTTTTATGGATATCGTTTCAATGAGAGATCAGGCATATAATTAATTTACAAGTAGACCTACAGATATGTAAGTGCGAGTCATTTTATTTGCATATAGCTGGTGCTTATGTTATGCAAAAGTGTGTGTCCTCCTAAGCCAGCTGTAAATTATGCTGAGCCTGTGATGAGACTACAGGCAATGTTTTAGTACTGCTGTTTTATGTGCGTGGTTTGATGCATATGGATAGATATAATTTATAATCTGTTAGCCCTTGGTCATTACAGTACATCTATTTTTCAGTTATTTTGTATGTGTATAGCTATTGATACATGTATGTTGAGACTATGTGTGTCACGTTTCCTACCTGCCTCTCTCTCTCTCTCTCTCTCTCTCTCTCTCTCTCTCTCTCTCTCTCTCTCTCTCTCTCTCTCTCTCTCTCTCTCTCTCTCTCTCTCTCTCTCTTTCTCTCTCTTTCTCTCGTCGAGTCAGGTGCAGAATGCAGGTGTGATGCTGTCAGCGGAGCAGCTGATTGATGTCTGTGGGCCAATTACTTCAGTAATATAGCCCGCCCCAGATGTCATGAGGCTGCCAGATCGTAACTTCATAATTCCCAGTTAGTCATGTTATTCTGCTGTCTCTCGTATTGTTCTTTAGTCCATTGTGCTTCGACCGTGTCTAACTCTTGTTCTCATCCTTCCCTGCAGTCCTACCTGGCTCTTCACCCTGTTTTCTGGCTCCCGACCAAGACGTGGTCTGACCCCTGCCTGGTTGACTATACTCTGTTCCCATGTATCGACCCCTGCCTATCTGACTCTCCCATCCCGCCCACGCTCCGGCCCTCATTTATCAATTTTTCTTAGAAAGTATTCTATTTTCATACGTAAGCACAGAATTTAGAATGTGTGCACGCACAAAAAAAAACTGGATTTATCACACGTGCGTACACAGGTCCTACGCACAGTTGTCTTGATAAATATCACCTTGCTCCTAAGCTGGAGCTTGTGCATTGTTTTAAGTATTTGCATACCAGAACCGCCCCGATTAACCATATACGGTAATGGAACACCCCCATGAAATGTGGAAAAGTGGACTAAGCCGAGGGAAGCGTGTTGTACACGGTGATGTCGGATATTATATCTATTAACTTCCTAAAAGACCATTGCCTGGACCCCGCAAACACTAATAAAGACCATTAACCACTGTTTTGCCGTTGCCCGTTGGTGTCATTAATGCATGCTGGAATAAGAATGCCTTTCTTCATTTATTTTTAATATTAATAATTATTATATTACAATAAAAGACAGCTCCGTCTTTTAATGCACACATATATTGTACAGTAACGTCAAATAAATACTACAGTCCCCGCTGAAATAAAGGTTCTGCACCCACATACCAGCAGTGATCTACAGCATAAAAGATAGCCACTTTATAATACTATTCTGAGTAGATAATTCATCTGTATCGCAACAGAGTCACAGATCTGGTCGGGGCAGGTAGCATTATGTCGGGAAAATCTTTATGAAATAAACAAATGTGAATTAAAGAATTTAAAAACGAAGTTTAGCATATTAAATCGTTTTATAAGCTTTCTGAGTAGATAATTCATCTGTATCGCAACAGAGTCACGGATCTGGTCGGGGCAGGTAGCATTATGTCGGGAACATCTTTATGAAATAAACAAATGTGAATTAAAGAATTTAAAACAAAGTTTAGCATATTAAATCGTTTTATAAGCTTATAGCTTTTTTCGTGCTGATTTGAGAAGGGTCCAGCTGCAGAGCCGGAGAGCAACTCTCAGGGCCAAGATAGCACTTATACTATTTTGAGAGAGACAGCAGAGAGACAGACAGCAGAGACACACACACACACACACACACACACACACACACACACACACACACACACACACACACACACACACACACACACACACACACACACACACACACACACACACACACACACACACACACACACACACACACACACACACACACACACACACACACACACACACACACACACACACACACACACACACACACACACACACACACACACACACTGTGGAACAGTGTCTATCTGTCTGTCTGTCTCTCTGCTGTCTGTCTCTCCGGCTCTGCAGCTGGACCTTCTCAAATAAGCACGGAAAAGCTTTTAAGCTTATAGCTCCAATTTGGGTCCCAAATTGCGGTACAAATGAAGGAGGTGTCTCGGGTAGTGGACTCTAGTTAATATTATGTTTTCTCTGCAATTAGACTGCCCCTCATTCATTCATTCATCCCTATCTGATGCTATCTCTGAAAACAGTTCCTGCGAGTGCAGTCAGTGCACCCGATAACGCTATATATAAACCTGCATTCATTCGGAGAGAAAGACCTATTCCACATGCTATTTAGGGTTTGACAATAATTTTTTTTTTATTTATTTTTTTTATTTAATTTAATGACCACACAGCCAGGCTGGTGGAATTTAGTTTCAGTGCAGGTTTCATAGCAGTTCCAACATAAAAACATAAAACCACAAAAACATAGAACATATAACATCACTTACAGCGTACATAAAAGAAAACACAATTACATAGATACAGTTCAGAGTTTGTGAGTTTGTCCATGTCCATGTCAGCAGAGGTAAGGGGGGTTGCGGGGGGTACTGCAGGGGGGGGGGGGGGGGGGTGCTACAGGGAGTTCAGTGTCCGTATGGCAGTGGGGAAGAAGCTGTTTTTGAACCGGGTTGTTTTGGTGGTCAGGGATCTGTAGCGCCTCCCGGAGGGCAGCAGCTGGAAGATGTGGTGTGCTGGGTGAGTGGGGTCGGAGATGATTTTCCTGGCTCTCCTGATTGTAATTTGGCGGTGGAGTGATTCGAGGGAAGGGAGGGGGGTGCAGATTATTTTTGAGGATTTATTGATGATTCTTTGTAGTTTGTTTTTTGAGTGAGTGTCCAGATTGCTGTACCAAACGGTTATGGAGAAGGTGAGGATGCTTTGTATAATGGCCTGGTAGAAACGGAGCAAGAGATGTTTATTGACTCTGTATTTCTTAAGCTGGCGGAGGAAGAAGAGTCTTTGATTTGCTTTTTTGTGTATGTGGTCTGTGTTGGTTTTCCATTTGAGATTATTGCTTATGTGAGTGCCGAGAAATTTGAAGGAATCTGTGGTGATTATGGGTTTGCCGGAGATGGATATGGGGGTTTTGGGGTTTGGCTGGCGTCTGAAATCTATGATGAGTTCTTGGGTTTTTGATGAGTTGAGAAGGAGGTTATTGTCTGTGCACCAGGTGAGTGTGTGGTTGATTTGTGTACGGTATTCTGTTTCGTTATTGTCTGTGATGAGGCCTATAAGGGTTGTGTCGTCTGCATATTTATATATTTTTACGGAGTTGTGGAGGGATATGAGCAGGTTGGTGTATAGGGAGAAAAGCCAGGGTGAAAGGACGCAGCCTTGGGGGGCTCCTGTGCTGAGATATAAAGGGTGGGATGTGATGTTATTTATTTTGACCTTCTGCTGTCTGTTGGAGAGGAAGCTGTGGATCCAGTGGCAGATGCAGGGGTTGATGTTCATGTCCAGAAGTTTATTGGTGAGTTTGGCTGGGATAATTGTGTTGAATGCGGAACTGAAGTCCATAACCAGAATGCGGGCGTATGAGTTGCGGGTTTCCAGGTGTTGCAGCAGGTGGTGAGTGGCTGTGTTGACTGTGTCATCCACAGACCTGTTGGTTCTGTAGGCAAATTGATGTGGGTCCATGAGGGGGGTGGTGCTGGTTTTGAGGTGGGTGAGAATGATGCGTTCAAATGATTTCATTACTACGGATGTGAGGGCAATTGGTCTGTAATCGTTAAGGCAGGAGATATTATTGGATTTTGGGACAGGGATGATGGTGGACTGTTTGAGACATTGGGGGACTGAACAATTACGGAGGGAGGTGTTAAAAATGTTGGTGAAGATGGGGGCCAGTTCTGCAGCACAGTGATATAGGACAGATGAACTGATGTTATCTGGGCCTGCTGCTTTATTTTTCTTTATCCTCTTGAAGGTGGTCCTCACCTCTTCCTCCTGGATGAGGAAGGGGGGAGGTGGCAGGGGGGAGGGGGGCGAGGGGGGTGGGGGGGGTGTCTGTTCAAATCTAGTGTAGAAGATGTTGAGTTTGTCCGGGAGCTGGTCATCACTGTCAGGTATGGGGGGGGGTTTCTTTTTGTAGTTGGTAATGTCCTGGAGTTTTTTCCAGATGGTTCTTGTATCGTTGGTTGTGATTTGTTGTTCTAGTTTGGCGGTGTAGTTGGATTTTGCTTTTCTTATTGCAGCCCTTAATTTGTATTTTGCAGTCACATAGTGTTCTTTTATTCCTGTTATGTAGGCAGTGTTTTTCTCTTTTCTTAGTTGTTGAATTTCTTTGGTGAACCAGGGTTTATTGTTGTTGTAGAACTTGACAGTTTTTGATGGGATGCATAGTTGTTCACAGAAGTGGATGTATGACGTCACTGTGTCGGTGTAGTCATGCAGATCGCCGGCTGCGCGGAACTCGTCCCAGTCAGTGCATGCGAGACAAGCGCGCAACTTTTCGGTGGCCTCTGCTGACCAGGACCTGACAGATTTTTCCGTTGGTTTAATGGATTTAAGTTTTTGTTTATATGTTGGAATGAGCAGCAGCATTGCATGGTCGGACTTGCCCAGGGGAGCTCTTGGAAAAGCACGGTAAGCCTGCTTGATTGTTGTATAGCAGTGGTCCAGTGTGTTATTCCCTCTGCTGGGGCAGGTTACCTGTTGGTGATAGCTCGGTAGCTCAGAGGACAGGTTGGTGTGGTTGAAGTCGCCTAATACAATTATTGCTGCATCGGGGTGTTTGTTTTCAACAGATGATATGTAGTTGGCAAGTTCGCTTATGGAGGAGTTAGCGTTTGCATCTGGGGGGATGTAGACACCGATCAGGATTACCGATGCGAATTCTCTGGGGAGGTATGTTGGTCTGCATTTAACGGAGATATATTCCAGGTGAGGAGAGCAGATCTGACTGAGTGTAGTGGAGTTGGTACACCAGCGGTGGTTGATCATAAAACAGATGCCTCCACCCTTGGATTTGAGCGACGTGGTGGCTAGTCTGTCGGCTCGGTGGAGCGTGAATCCTGGGAGCGTTACCGCTTGGTCGGGCACTGATTGGTCTAACCAGGTCTCAGTCAGACAGATGGCAGAGCAATCGCTATAATCTTTGCTAGATTGTAATAGAAGTTGTAGTTCATCCATTTTGTGTCGGAGGGATCTTACGTTAGACAGCAGGAGGGCTGGAAGTGGAGGTCTGTATGGGCGCCGTCTAAATCTTGAGAGGATCCCGGAGCGCCTTCTCCGTTTCCCGGCAGATGTCGCGGTAGATGATACCTGTGGCGTTGAGTGGCCAGGTAGATGGTTGTAAGGCAGTATTTCCATGGGTAGGAACGCTGATGGCTCCAAAACGCCATGTCTATTGTGTCGAAGGTTTAGTAGCTCCCACCGGGAGTATTGGATTGTACATGACACTTTACACACAAATAACGAAGACAAGAGTACTAGACATAGGAACGTTGCTTGCACTGGGGCGAGCCTCACGGCCGCCATTTTTTTTTTTTGTGGTTACACTAATATCGCTATTTCACAATGAACTATAATGAATTACGGGGGTCATACAGAACACGTCAGTCAAGCTTATTTGCGTTGAAACTAATGCATGTAACTGATGAGAGCTATGCCGTCTGTCTGCAGTCCCCATATTCTACCACAGGGCGTCAGTTACGCATGCTCTGGGCTATGCGTAGACATAAGCACAAAGTCAAGTTCACGTTCAAATTGATAAATCCCACACTTTGCTTAGAAATGGTCGTACGCACGGGTTAAGCACATATCTGTGCGTACGCAACGTTGATGAATGAGGGCCCAGTGCTTAGAGTGCTTCCCCTGTGTATCGACCCCTGCCTGAATACCTGACCATTCTACATCCAAACTGGTTTTGAACAAGACCTGTCTCTGTATCTGCATATTGGGTTAAATATGTCAAACCGTAACAATGTGTTGATGTTACACTCCTCCAGTCATTTGAATGATCAAGTTTTCAAGTTTCAAGTTTCTTTAATAGTTGTCATACAGAAGTACAGAATACTTTCATACAAAATGCTTCTTACTGTTACGCTCCAGAGACTGTGCTAGACAAGATAGTATCAAATAACATAGTATAGCATGTAATTTAGAAGAAGAAAATGAGGTCACAGTGTTCGGTATAGACATATGTACAATGTTCTGAGTTACCATATAATATACAATACTATGCAGTGTACTAATGTACAGTACTATATAGTGCAAAGCAGAAATGGGATGAGGTACAATTTAGGTACAATTTACAGTAAGGTGTACGAGTTGTAGTGCAATCCTTCATCAATAAATATAAAGTGTGGGGAGTGGGTGCTACAGTGTGTTTGTTTAAAGTGGGTGTGTGCTATAAAGTGTGTGGAGTGGGTGCTACAGTGTGTTTGTTTAAAGTGAGTGTGTGCGTGTGGATGTGTGTGCTATGTGCGTTTGGTGGTTTGTTGTTGTGTAGTGTTCATTGTTCGTTTAGCAGCCTGATGGCCTGGGGATAGAAGCTTCTTCTGAGTCTTTCTGTGCTCGCCTTGAGACTCCGGTATCGCTTGCCTGACCGCAGCAGTTCAAAGAGGCAGTTGTTCGGGTGACTGGAGTCTTTAATGATTCTCTTAGCCTTGCCCTTGCAACGCTTGTTGTAAATGTTCTGGAGGGTGGGGAGCCCCCCTCCAATTGTGCGTTCGGCTGAACGTGTCACTCTTTGTAGTCTGCTTCGGTCTTGTGCAGTGCTATTCCCAAACCAGGAGGTGATGTTGCCGGTCAAGATGCTCTCTATTGTACATGAGTAGAAGTTCTTAAGGATCTTCTGACTGACTTGGAACTTCCTTAGGCGCCTGAGGAAGTAGAGGCGTTGTCGTGCCTTCTTCACAACACTGTCAATGTGTGTGGTCCATGTCAAGTCCTCGGATATGTAGGCTCCGATGTACTTAAAGCTGTTGACTCTCTCAACCGGTGTCAACCGGTGCCCCGTCGATGCTGAGGGGGCTGTAGTCCTTGACCCCCGACCTCCTGAAGTCCACAATCATCTCCTTTGTTTTGCTGACGTTCAGGGAGAGGCTGTTTTCCTGGCACCATCCCGCCAGGACCTTGACCTCTTCCAGGTAGGCCCTCTCATCGTTGGCAGAGATCAGGCCCACCACCACTGTGTCGTCAGCAAATGATGTGGCTACTAGGACAAACCTGATCTGTGACCATTTTTATTTATTATTTATTATATGATTACAATGTGTACATGAATGTGATTACATGTGTACATAAATACTACCATATGTATGCTTATCCAGGGCAATGTGCAATCTACAATAAACATGCAATCTATTCTAGTGTGTTACAATTCAAGTGCAATGAAATGAGCACATTAGCACTCTGGCACGAGCACCAATCACTTGAATCCCTTAACAGTCGGGCACATTTAGCATAAAATGTTGATTGCAGCCTGTCGATTGCATACCCAATTTGTGATGTATTATACTTTATATGTATAGCACATGCATGAGTCTGGTCTCCTTTGAAAGGTAACATCTGAAGTTTCTTACACAATAAAGAAGATAATGTAATAGAGAAACAGAGGTTTGAACACACTGAAATAAAACATTTGCTCCTTACTTTTGTGTAGACTTGTTGCCAGATGCCTGTTTTTGGGTTGAGAGGTAGGAGCTGGAAAACATAACAGTTCCATAGCCTGAAGTCTTATAGTCATACAGGTCCAAAGTGTATAAAGATCACACGGAAAATTAGTGTTTTACAAAGGTTTTTGTAACGTGTGTAACGCAATAATTCAGCGTGATTATCCAAAATGGCCGTCCACTTCTATTCATTCAGACACGTGAGTCAAAACAGAGAGCTTGTTCTGTTCTTCTGCCCCCTTCTTGTTGTAATCAGCGACCGTTTACAACCGGATGTGGTCACTCATCACAACGGCTTGTCAAATGATGCTCGCTGGATATTTTGTCTTGTAACATTTGTCTCACCATGTCGCACAATATTGCATTTTCAACACATTGTTTGCTCTCACTTGTCACATTGTCACTTGTGGTTATGAAGTTTGTGTACATTTGTAATTGTCTGCTCTGTTAACATTAACTTGCAAAGGGACTACAGAAATTAACATGTGGCTATAATCTGGCATATTTACATTAAAATGTTCATTAAAATGTATTGTTACTATTTTAAATAAATAAAATAATACGTAATTTTTTCTTTTTTTTAATAAATACCTGAAATGGGCATTTGCATGGACTGGAATAGTGTTATGTTGTTTCAGGACCTAGGACAGCAGCAGAAATCACACTATGTTGTTTCAGGACCTAGGACAGCAGCAGAGGTCTGTAGTCACACTATGTTGTTTCAGGACCTAGGACAGCAGCAGAGGTATATAACACTATGTTGTTTCAGGACCTAGGACAGCAGCAGAGGTCTGTATTCACTTTATGTTGTTTCAGGACTTAGTACAGCAGCAGAGGTCTGTAATCACATTATGTTGTTTCAGGACTTAGTACAGTAGCAGAGGTCTGTAATCACATTATGTTGTTTCAGGACTTAGTACAGTAGCAAAGGTCTATAATACTATGTTGTTTCAGGACCTAGGGCAGCAGCAGAGGTCTGTAATCACATTATGTTGTTTCAGGACCTAGGACAGCAGCAGAGGTCTGTAACCACACTATGTTGTTTCATGACCTAGGACAGCAGCAGGGGTATATAACACTATGTTGTTTCAGGACCTAGGACAGCAGCAGGGGTATATAACACTATGTTGTTTCAGGACCTAGGACAGCAGCAGGGGTATATAACACTATGTTGTTTCAGGACCTAGGACAGCAGCAGGGGTATATAACACTGTGTTGTTTCAGGACCTAAGACAGCAGCAGAGGTATATAACACTATGTTGTTTCTATAAATCTATAAAGCTATAAATAAGTA
The DNA here is from genome assembly GCF_963971535.1 of Notolepis coatsorum. Taxonomy (NCBI): domain Eukaryota; kingdom Metazoa; phylum Chordata; class Actinopteri; order Aulopiformes; family Paralepididae; genus Notolepis; species Notolepis coatsorum. The sequence continues at coordinate 115,729,913 of NC_140172.1, forward strand.
TATAAATCTATGTTGTAAGTATATTTATTTATTAAGAAAAATAACTACAGTTGTGGTCTCAACCGGTCTTGAAATAAAAACAAGACCTTCAAAAATGTGGTCTCGAAACCAAGACCGGTGTGGAGTAATACAACACTCCAGATCCCTGATCTCATTTAACAACAAACAACGCAAGCTTTAGTTAGGCATTCCCATTTGAACCTAATGTGTCCATGTCACGCAAACCTTTATAGCACTTCTATTGGGCCTAAGTGATCAGAGAGCAGGGCTGGACAGACAGAAATTGAGGCCACTGATAAAGTTGTGTCAGCACTGAAGCTACAGCGCAGCAGAAGAGCATCCTACTAATGTTGTCTGGGATTGTTACTGAAGAATGGAAACCCACTCTGAGACTGTGCTGTGATATATTGGGCTATAATGACTATAATGGAAACCGTATTTCCTTGCGGTACAGAGTACAGGGGCATGATGGTGAATCAAGGCTACACAACATAGTGTACCATGTACTCGCAACATTTTGAGTTCAAATCCAGTCCGTAACCTTGTTACATGGCATCCTGGGGCTGAGACAGACTTTATGCTAATTAGTCCATCTGGGATGGGCCTTGTTTGTTTTTAGTTTCTGTTTCTCTCTCTCTCACTCTCAAGTATGTGGCCTAATGTTCTAATATGATTAATATTCTAATATGGCTAAATATTCACATCAATAATCGCCCCAAGATCATTATTGCCGTTTTAGGAAACTATGGGATGCTGGCTGCATTGCTAAAAACCCATTTGTTATTAGGCTATTTGTTATCATGGGCAGACATTTATAGAAATGCTACGGTAGTAGTTAATGTGCTACAATGTATCAATATGAGACCAGTTGCCTTGGCAACTGGTGTGGATTAACCCAGCTGGTTTGAGTAGCACAGCAGTAGGCCACTTTCAAACCACGAAAGTAATAAAATAATTATTTGTCCATAAAGGTATAAAAAGGGGGTGTCGTGGAAACCGGAGAGGTTAAGAATGCGCTTGGTCAAATCATCTTGGTTGATACATATTGATTTGCTAAAACATGGTACATTTTATACAAATTTGTTTGGTAGAGGACCTGACTTCTCTGGTCAGGATAATCCAGTCAAGACCCCAACTCTTTCTGTGAGGTCCCTTATAATCTAATCTCACACAAAAGGAGGGGGCGGGGGAAGGATGGCCAGGTGAAGAGACAGGAAGGGGGGGGGGGTGTTAGGGTTCAGGATGGAGAGAAGTAGGCGTTAACAAAAGGAATAGACAGGATCTAGGATGGGGGAGGGGGGTGTTAACAAAAGGAATACACAGGAATCTACCACAGGGGCGACAGTGGATCAGGAGGTAGAGCGGTCGTCTGGTAATGAGGAAGGTTCCTGGTTCAATTCCGTTGAGCAAGACAACTTAACTCCTGACTGCTCCCGATGAGCAGGTTGGCACTTTGCATCGGTTGCCTCCGCCGTCGGTGTGTGAATGTGTGAGTGAACGGGTGAATGTGAGGCGTAAGTTATAAAGCGATTTGGAGAAAAGCACTACAGTATACACTGTAACTGCAGTCCATTTACCAAAAGTGTGGTTTGGTGTTTAGAGAGCCATTATTTATGCTTTTACCCACAAACTAACCTACATGCTAATGTTAGCACCAGTCACGTGACAGGTAGTGTAGTTGCCATGCGGCTGCCGGGTAGCTATTTGCAGAGGGACTATATTAATGAGCGCAGCTGGAAAGAGTGTATGAGTTCAACCAATCCTCCTTAGGCAAATAAAAGTTTGTGCGCGCAGGATCCAATGTGAAAGGCACATTCTTCAGAGCACACGAGAACTCTCCCACATTCATCAATGTCCAGTAATGAATACACACGATAGAAGTGTCCCTCCAACAGCAGCCCATGGTATTTTTTATCTCAGACTACTGCGCACTCACAAATGTTTTTTGAGAACACAGGGTCTCTCGGCCCCCAATGATGTAAGTCTGTGAATACAGATTGGACCAGCCTTGGAGGTGTGTATCGTGGAGTGAAAGACAGCGGCCCTTCAAGCCTCAAAGGAAAGAATGAATACAGGTTCTTCAGCCTTTGGAGGTATACAGATATAGTAACGAAAGGCCCTCTGGGCACACACGTACACGTACACATACAGTACACACACACGCGCGCACGTACACTCATGCACACATATGCACACTCAGATACAATGTTTGCACCTGAGCTGTGGACTTGAGACTTTTGGTTTTATGTTGCTCAAAGCATGAAGAGAACACTAAAATATATCTGATTTGGACTTGGCCTAAATTACTTGATACTTGACACACAAGTACACACACAAATGCACACACTCTACAAAAGTACAATGTATTCCCTCAAAAGGCCTTTGTTTTTTGATCAGGCTGCTTTTGTATATAGAAATTTGTTCTGTTTGCCTGTGTGACGGATCATACTGGATCTGCGTTGTGTTTGATGTTAAATGAGAATGTCCCGAGGGGGAGTCGAACAGGGGGCTCCCGCATCCGTGGGCGACGACACAGGCCGCTGCACTAAGAAGTGAATTCACTCCTAACTACCGTACCTATGCGTCTGTTAACCCTGTTATGGGGAAGTGAGTTTAATTTACCAGCCCGCACTGCCACAGTCACTCGTCAACACACCTGTTTCCGTGACTGTGGACATACCCACGGGCTTCCCCGTTACACCTGGGTAAATAAAGGTTAAATTAAATTAAATTAAATAAAGTAACTTATTATTACTTCTCTTAAAGGGGACATGCGCTATTCCTTGCACTATTTGGGCAACTTTACACAATTCCTGTGAGTCTATGGAACACATATGTACTTTTTTTTTTCAAAGAAAATTCATTGTTTTATATTTCTAATCAGGTACTCAAAAGCATAATTTGTCAGCCTCAGGATTTCAGGCTGTTATTGGATGAGCTCCGCCCATAAGCGCTTTGAGTGACAGTCACCCACACAGTCTGCGACTGGTAGACAGAGAGAGATATAGAGAGATTGAGGGGGATACTAATTAATTTCGCCGCGGGGGGGCATAATCCCACGGGACAATGCATTGGTAACTTGTTTCAAATGACAATATATACCCCTGTGATTATTATTGCACGGATCGGAATACGGGCGTGCGCGTGGGAGCATGCGCAAAGATATTTTGACAGTGATATGCGAGTGTTCCCGACTGCGAGGGAGAGAGAGAGAGAGAAAGAGAGAGGGAGAGAGGGAGAGAGAAAGAGAGAGGGACACATGGAGCATTTACACACAACCTCCCGACCGAGCGGGGCAAGAGCTATTACAGGAGTAATAAATAAAATAGGGAGTAATAAATAAAGTAATGTGTTGCTGTTAAAGGTCCCATGCATTATAAATGGCATTTTCCAGTGTTTAGCATTGTTTCCTAGCAATGGGGGAGTGTGTGTGAGAGAAGGGTCTTCTCTCACACACACACGGAGCATTTACACACAACCTCCCGACCGCGCGTGTGTGTGAGAGAAGACCCATCCCCGCGGCGCACACACATTTTTACACACACTCCCCCATTGCTAGGAAACAATGCTAAACACTGGAAAATGCCATTTATAATGCATGGGACCTTTAACAGCAACACATTACTTTATTTATTACTCCCTATTTTATTTATTACTCCTGTGAAAGTGCAGATTGGCTTAGAGGACGATAATGTCTTGTATGAACTACCAGTAATATAAATCATATTAACAACAAAAATGTGTTCCATCTTCATATCAGATGATTTTCAAAAAGGTGCATGAGTCAATGCACAAAAAGAACAAGCAAAGATACTGCTGACAGTTCAGAACATTGAAAATGTTTCACTCCATAGATTAATCTAGATACATTTTCTTTAACGCTTTAAATTATTTAAATGAATCTCCAAAGTTAAAACATTAACTTTGACAGCCCTAATTTTCAGTTTATTATACCTCATTATACAACGCCATGCAAATTTATCGATTCTGATTGGCTGAAACAGTCAATTTACACGTATTTATTTTTCATAATCCCACTCTCTTGGTCCCAGGACCCGCCCACAACCGAATTACTATCACTCCGCTGTGCGACTTTGTAGAAAAAAACAAGATGGCGGACAATAATCTTTAAAAATGGATATGTTGATAGCGTCATAACGACTAAATAAAAACCGATTCTGTCACGACGAATGTCTTAGTTCTTTAAACAATGTTGGATGATGTAATTGATGGGTCATGAGTCATTGTGGAACAAAATAAAAATCGCGCAAATTGATTGATTGATTGCAAAAAAAAATTTAATTTAATTTTCTTTCTATAGAAGCAGCTGGGAGGTGCGCTGTTTTAAGTGAGGGTGGACTGAATGGATATGTTGATAGCGTCATAACGACTAAATGGAAAACAATTCTGTCACGGCAAATGTCTTAGTTGCTTAAACAATGTTGGATGATGTAATTGATGGGTCATGAGTCATTGTGGAACAAAATAAAAATTGCGCGAATTGATTGATTGATTGATTAATTGCAATTTTTTTTTTTTTTTTTTTTTTACCTACTTTCAATAGAAGCAGCTGGGAGGTGCGCTGTTTTAAGTGAGCATGGCCTATTGAATTGATTGATTGATTGATTGCTAATTTTATTTATGTCTGCCTGGTTTTCAACTGGTTAAGTTTAGGCCCTCTTTCTAAGTTGGTTAAAGGCCAACCTTCATGTTGTATTTTTGTTCAATAAACAATGTGGACTAGGCCAACGGTGACTTTCATGAAGAATGAAAAAAAAAGTATTGAAATTGACCCAGTTTTAGCGTTTTTATCAAACATTTTGTCTGCCCAACACAATCACCACGCACGTGGATATTTTAATCAATGGTTCATAACGTGCGTGTGTAATCGAAATGATGTCGTCACAAGAGGTGCAGGGCACCAGGGGGCTCACCAGGGGGCGCTGAGAGTCACACACAGCTAGTGGCAGGCACTGAGAGCCTTGCTACTACTAGCCGAATGAAAATGTATCTGTTTCACCTAACAACACTATTGTTCCGTGATCATAGCCATCCATCTCTAAAGCTAACCACTATTTGTAAAAGCCACAACCACGTTACCATATTTGTAATAATGTAAATCATTGTGTCGTTGTACATATTGTGTACACCGTTATAAGCTAACATAGCTTAGCTTGGTAGCTATTGTGCTAACATCATATCCCGACGTCCGGCTCGCTGGCCGGCATGAACGCCCGACACAAAATGGTTCTCTCCTCTCTGTACACCCCCGTCCCCACGGGTACCCTGCCGGGGAGCCCATGGACGCGACAACGGCGGCAGCCGTAGGGTGCTCGAGCCCGCCGTAACGCTAGTGGTACACGATAGCTATGAGCTAACTAACGCTACGGCCGCCGCTGTTGTCGCGTCCACAAGCTCCCCGGCAGGACACACGCGAGAACGGGGGCACACAAAGAGGAGAGAACCACTATAGCTCCGCAGGGACGGAGGGCTAACGTCAGTGTAGTGGTCCCGACTGTAGCAGGGACGGCGGAGCTATAGGCTAACTGTGATGCACCGAGTGGGCCACCATTGATGCAGCGACGTGTAGCTTGCATGATGCATGTGCAGTGCTTTGCCACACAGGTCTGAGAAGAGGACCTGCACATGATTTTACTCGTTCCCCAAACTCCTCTACATGCCCCGATCTCAAATGGTTCACGACAGTAGACATAATGCTAACGTTAGCCAGAGCCATATATCGAGTAGTACTATGACCCGGATGGGCATAAGGCATACGTTTCCTAAAGTGACGTCACGGCCGTGCTAGCGTCTGATAAGCTTTTAGATTCGGCTCATTAATATGCACCTGTAGTGACGTCGGCGTTTGATAAGCTTTTTTGATTCGCGCGTGCATGTTATTCGTGCATGGACCTTTTTAACTCTTTCGGAGTGGCATTTCCGGTGTCAAATGGAAAAAAATAAATAATGAAATTATATACCAATGATGTAAACTACCCATAATTGATCAGTAGGGTTTAACCTGGATGTTGGGCTTTAAGGTTAGAGTTTGTCTTTAGAGCAGGGCGATAGACCACCAGCCCTGCTTCCAAACTCTAACCTTAACCAACTTCGAAAGAGGGCCTAAACTTAACCAGTTGGAAACAAGGCGGACAGTAATAAAATTAGCAATCAATCAATTCAATAACCCACGCTCACTTAAAACAGCGCACCTCCCAGCTGCTTCTATAGAAAGTAGGTTTAAAAAAATAAAAATAAAAATAGAAAACTTTTTTTCCCCTATAGGGCAAAGAAAACTTTTTTTTATTTGTTTTACCTACTTTCTATAGAAGCATCTAAGAATGAAGTTCTATAGAAAGTAGGTTAAAAACTAAAGAAAAGTTGGATGTGTTAGTTTGTTGGATGTCTAGGTGAAAGACAGTTGGATGTGTTAGTTTGTTGGATGTCTTAGTTTGAAAGACAGTTGGATGTGTTAGTTTGTTGGATGTCTTAGTTGAAAGACAGTTGGATGTGTTAGTTTGTTGGATGTCCTACTGAGAACAGTTGGATGCACTTCCGAGCTGCTTCCACATGGAGGCAACTTCTCTTTTTTTCTTTTTTTGGAACTACTTTTTCTGGCGGATGGTTTTTTCAATAAATCTTCAATTAATGTGTGTTTATTGTATAGCAATAAGGTTGGATGAATGTGCCAGTTGTATAAAAGCATTACACCACTTGTAGTCGTGGATTGTGAAAATTAGACCATGCCTAGGGGGGTCTAACGACCACCCCTAGGCATGGTCTAATTTTCACAATCCACTCCTGCGCGTGATGTAAAGCTTAACTATATTCACCTCACCCTCACACTAGCTTCTCTCTATAGACTTGGTGTGATCAGAATAATTAAGCATTACATCACGGGCAGGAGTGGTTTGTGAAAAATAAACCATGCCTAGGGGTGGTCGTTAGGCCCGAGGCACAGCCGAGGGTAGTTAGACCCCCCTAGGCATGGTTTATTTTTCACAAATCACGACTGCAAGTGGTGTAATGCTTTTATACAACTGCCACATTCATCCAACCTTATTGCTATACAATAAACACACATTAATTGAAGATTTATTGAAACCATCTGCCACAAAAAGTAGTTCCCACAACAACAAAAAAGAGAAGTTGCCTCCATGTGGAAGCAGCTCGGAAGTGCATCCAACTGTTCTCAGTAAGACATCCAGCAACATCCAGCAAACTAACACATCCAACTGTCTCTCAACTAAGACATCCAACGAACTAACACATCCAACTGTCTTTCACCTAGACATCAACGAACTAACACATCCAACTGTCTTTCAACTAAGACATCAAACCAACTAACACATCCAACTTTTCTTTAGTTTTTAACTTACTTTCTATAGAACTTCATTCTTAGATGCTTCTTCTATAGAAAGTAGGTAAAACAAATTCAAAAAAGTTTTCTTTGCCCTATAGGAAAAGAAAAAGTTTTCTTCGCCCTATTTTTTTATTTAATTTTTTAAACCTACTTTCTATAGAAGCAGCTGGGAGGTGCGCTGTTTTAAGTGAGTGTGGGTTATTGAATTGATTGATTGCTAATTTTATTACTGTACGCCTTGTTTCCAACTGGTTAAGTTTAGGCCCTCTTTCAAAGTTGGTTTGGAAGGAGTTTGGAACCAGGGCTGGTGGTCTATCGCCCTGCTCTAAAGACAAACTCTAACCTTAACCAACTTCGAAAGAGGGCCTAAACTTAACCAGTTGGAAACCAGGCAGACAGTAATACAATTAGCAATCAATCAATCAATCAATCAATTCAATAGGCCATGCTCACTTAAAACAGCGCAGCACCCAGCTGCTTCTATGTCTCTCAGTCTGACTCTCCTCCGCCATTGCAGACAGGACTGTGTGTGTGTGTGTGTGTGTGTGTGTGTGTGTGTGTGTGTGTATGTGTGTGTGTGTGTGTGTGTGTGTGTGTGTGTGTGTGTGTGTGTGTGTGTGTGTGTGTGTGTGTGTGTGTGTGTGTGTGTGTGTGTGTGTGTGTGTGTGTGTGTGTGTGTGTGTGGGTGTGTATGCGACCGAGTGAGTGTGCCAGACAGTGTGAGAGAGTGAGCTCTGCAGTCAGGGGCAAGGAAGGGGAAGAAAGAAGAGTAAAAAAAAAAAAAAATGCAAATTAATCAATCAATCAATCCGCGCGATTTTTATTTTGTTCCACAATGACTCATGACCCCTCAATTACATCATCCAACATTGTTTAAAGAACTAAGACATTCGCCGCGACAGAATCGGTTTATATTTGGTCGTTATGACGCTATCAACATATCCATTTGTTAAAGATTATTGTCCGCCATCTTGTTTTTTCCTAAAAATCCCACTGCGGAGTGATTGTAATTTGGTTGTGGGCGGGTCCTGGGCCCAGGAGCGTGGAATTGTGAAGAATACATACGTGTAAATTGACTGTTTCAGCCAATCAGAATCGAGACATTTGCAGGCCGTTGTATAAAGGGAAACACAGCATATTGCTTTCAGAGATGGCCATTTGAAGCGTTTTCTTCCGGCATTGTTTATATACTCATCTATCTGAAAGCCTTTTAAGAGTTTGTTCTTCACTCACCACTTGAATAGATTACTGCATTTCTATACATGGGTTTCAACATACAATGGAGCTCTATGGAGAGCTCTATGGAGTGGTTTCAAACAAAACCATTTTGCCAAATCGGCATGGCTGTGAGTGTGAGCCTTTCACCTTTTACATATCCAGCCTTGGCATGGACTGATTGTTTAGATCGCTAGCATTGCTAACAAATGCAAATATATTGTAGTCTGTCATGTTGTTCTGACCAGGATTATGTCAAAGAGGCTGGATGATGCACGCACACACCGAGTCTGACGTTGGATGAGAGACCCGTCTACAGCGGTGTTGTAGTACTGGAACATAAAGCGCTGCGCAACTTCCGCTCCGCATTCCTCCTCCGCCTGGCTGGGTGCCTCTCCTTTCACATCTGAAAGCTCTTTAGACGTCATCTCTTTAGACGTCATCTCTCTAGACGTCATCTCTTTAGATGTCATCTCTCTAGACGACATCTCTCATCTCCTTAGATTTCATCTCTTTAGACATCATCTCTTTAGACATCATCTCTTTAGACATCATCTCTTCAGACAACATCTCTTCAGACGACATCTCTTCAGACGACATCTCGTCAGAATACTTCTCTTCAGACATTTATGACATACAAGATATACAAATATACAGTACTGTTTAAGAGACAGAGTTTCTAAAAGAGAGTATATACATTTGAGGGAGAAGAAACTGTACATTGGAGGGGGTTGGGTGGGGGGGGGGGGGGTTGGACATTTACAGGGGCCAGTTTCGAATTGCAGCCTCCCATAGGTGCTCTTTGAGAGCAGTTTTGAAGTGGGTAGGGATTCACATTCTTTTATAGCTGTGGGTAGGGCGTTCCACATTGATGTGGCATAATTGCGAAACGTGTTTAGTCCCTTATTTGAGCCGAATCTGGGTTGAACATGACTTGTGGAACTCCCTCTGGTGTTGTGGTCGTGGCATTCACTGACCTTTGGGAAGTATTTTGACATGTACATGGGTACCTTCGTGGTGTAGTGTATCTTGTAGACCAGGCCCATTGCAAGTTGCTGTACTCTGTCGTCTACTCTAAGCCATCCTAGGTTGTCAAAATGGGCAGGGGTGAGGTTGGTTTTAGGAGTAAGGTCAAGCAGTAGTCTGACCAGTTTGTTTTGTGATGTTTGTAATCTTGTTTTTAGTGCCTTTGAGGTGCTTTGGTACCATGAGGTGCAAGCATAGTTGTAGTACCCTTGAATGAGTGCTCCTGTTAGAGTCTTCAGGCTATTCTTGTTTAACAGAGAGGATAGGTTTACCTGTCAGAGACCAGCAGGGCTGAGTTGTCCGCGAACAGGAACAACTTGCAGTCACAAGCTGATAACATGTCATTTGCATAAATTAGGAACAGTAACGGTCCTAGTATGCTCTTGTAGTCATGTCTTTAGATGTCATCTCTCTAGACGTCATCTTTCTAGACATCATCTCTTTAGACGTCATCTCTTGCAATCATCTGGTAAAAAGGATTCGGACCAATCCAGACCTTTTCACAAGGGCACCTTGGTGGCTCACCATGCTAACAGGTACATACAGTGTAATCACAATGCCCCTGTCACTCACTATCTAACGAAGCAGAAAGGCCCTTACATTATTTTTAAATTACATCAATTACATTAGGTCGGTCTAGGACAAGTCAGTTCACTCTGCCGCCATCTTGATAACAGGGACTAGCAAGACCTGACCCCTATCTCTTTGAATGGGCAGACATCCGTGTGTAAGAATCTGTCAAACATATAATTTTTCTTTCTATATTTGAAGTCACTGGTAAATTTTTATTACTGACAACACATGATGGTTAATTTGGTCAAAAATGACCATTTCTTTTTTTCAATCTTGGCAAAGGAATGGGTCATATACTATTATTAATATTAGATAATATTACCATACTTACCCGATCATAACTTTGACTAGTTTCCTTTATAAAGTTCCCACAAGCCCATTAGGGGAAACTTTCTTTACCTCTGCATGTTTTCCTTTTTCGCATTTTCTTTTACATTGTTACTGTGATATTTTAGTCTCTCTGAATAAAAAAAAAACATGTACTTTTTTACCTGCACAAACAAATAAACGAGTTGTTATGCTACACAGTGGGACTTTCAAGGTACATTATATCCAGTGGGCTTTTGTCATGAGCTTTCCAAGGAGACCAACTAAATGGACTGCATAGCAGCTTTTATCACCCATTCACTCACACGTGCATACACCGACAGTGGAGGCAACCAATGCGTCATACTCATCTGGAGCAGTTAGGGGGTTAAGAGTCTTGCTCAAGGACACTTCGACACGCTTCCGGGAGGAGACGGAATCTACTTACCAGACGACAGCTCTACCTCCTGAGCCACTGTCGCCCCCAGTGTATCTACATGGTTGGGATTATTTTGTAAGGAGAATAAATAAAACAAAAGAGGCACCATTTGTTATTCATCTGTGGGAAGGAATGGTCAAGCTCCTGAAACACAGAGAGAGAGAGAGAGAGAGAGAGAGAGAGAGAGAGAGAGAGAGAGAGAGAGAGAGAGAGAGAGAGAGAGAGAGAGAGAGAGAGAGAGAGAGAGAGAGAGAGAGAGAGAGAGAGAGGGGGGGGGTGAGAGAGTTAGCACTGTCTGTATTTACATTCTACTGTGTCTGTCCTTGTGTGTCTGTAACGATCCCAGGTCCTGTGGGGCCTGGGTTAAAGAGAAAAATAACACTGGACACTCTCTACCTCCTTTCAAGGGTCTTAACAATAACACTGGATACTCCCTACCTCCTTCCATGGTGCCATCTGGCGGGCGGCCATTTTGGTCTGGTTAAATGTAATTGAGTTAATTTCCACTTGTTTGTTATCCTGGGCTTTTCCTTCCTTTGTTTAAATGTCGTCCTCCTCTCTGGTTGTTGTTGTGAGATTGCTTTGGTTGTTGTTGTGTTATTGCTTTTGTGTTTAGTTGGTGTTAATTGTTTTGCTGTTAGACTGGCCTGGCCAGGTGTTGCCAATGTTAATTAGTGTGGGTATATATGTGTGTTTCTCTCTCTCCTCGTCGTGGCGTCATTTCCTCCTGTTACCTGCTTCCTGCCCTTGTTGTTGCTCTCCCTTGGTGGTTCTAGGAAGTGTAGTGTTTGTTTGTGCATCTTTGTTTTCTCATGTTACCAGTTCGTTTTGTATTTAGTTTAGTGTAGTATTCCGTTTTGTGCATCTTTGTTTTCTTGTGTTTCCAGTTTGTTTTGTATTTAGTGCCAGCACTGCTGTGCTGTTTGTTTTGTTTGTTCCTGTACTATATTCATGGCTCTAGTGATTTGCTAATAAATTATCACAGTATCTGAGAAGAGCAAACTGTCGTTCTGCAGGCTCGGAGGTGCTCTCCGGTCTTTCCGCTTACAGTGTCTGCCTGCTGCTGTCTGTTTCAACATGTGCATGTGTTTGAGTGTGTGTGCTCTTGTGTGTGTGTGTGTGTGTGTGTGTGTGTGTGTGTGCGTGTGTGTGTGTGTGTGTGTATGGGGGATGAAACAAGTCGCAGAGCGAACGAACGATCCATTCACCGCATCACTGCTCCGCGTGCACACCGCGTGCACACACTGCTACGCGTGCACACACATGCACTCATCACGTGCACACATACAGACGCGTGCACACACGTGCACACACATGCTCAAAAACATGCACTCAACACGTGCACACATACACACGCGTGCAAACACGTGCAACCATACACACGCAAACATGTGCACTCATACACACGCGTGCAAACACGTGCAACCATACACACGCGTGCAAACACGTGCACACATACACACGCGTGCAAACACGTGTAACCATACACACGCGTGCAAACACGTGCAACCATACACACGCGTGCAAACACGTGCACACATACACACGCATGCCCACGCGTGCACACATACACACGCGTGCACGTTTTTTTTTTTTATATATATATTATTTTTTTTTCCTTTTTTTTTCTTTTTTTTTATATATATTTTTTTTTGCTGCAAGAACGAATCTGTGAGTTTTGGTAGATGATTAATACATTCTTAAAAGATCCAGCTCCCTTCAAAGCTGTAAAGTAATGTGAATCTCTACCCACTTTCAAAACCACTCTCACTCAGTCTGTGTGGTTCTCCAGCTGCACAAAGGCAGAGCAAGAGGCTCTACAGAGGGTGGTGAAGGCGGCAGGCATGATCGTCGGGACTCCTCTAACAAACATCACCTCCGTCTTCACCTCCCGCTGCCTCCACCGCTCCAAGTGTATTATCAAGGACCAGTCTGTCTCATCCAGCACATCACCTCTTTCAGCTCCTTCCCTCAGGGAGGAGATACCGGTCCATACATACAGAGTTGAAGACTTATGAACAGCTTTTTCCCCCAAGCAGTCAGACTGTTAAACGCTCATTGACTGTCTCCTCACGTGCACCATGCACTTACCTGGACTTGATAAACCACTATGTTACCGCTCATCATGCACTTTATTATTTAAAATATTCTGTTATATGTACAGTGTTATGTGTTTCATGTATGTATATATTGTACTACGGTCTGTGGGAGCTCCCCTGAAATTTCGTTGTATACTGTTCCCCTAAGATTCCACCAGGGGGCAGTGAAGCGTAGGAATACATTGACTGCTATGAATGAATGAATGAATGAATGAATGAATGAATGAATGAATGAATGAATGAATGAATGAATGAATGAATGAATGAATGAATGAATGAATGAATGAATGAATGAATGAAAACTTTATTTAACAGATTGCAGAATGGGTACAATACAGTACGGCTCAATACACACAATTGTTAAGGGGATGCAGACCAGAGAAAGACGTTTGTCTTGTTTACATCAGGGTCCCCCATTTTCATTTCATATTGACATTTATGACATACTCAACATACATGACATTTATGGCATAGGGACATATAGGTATTTAGTACTGATACATTTGTGACATATAAGGTATTCAAATATACAGTACTGTTACTCATAGATCCTGACAGAGTATAGATGGGGAGGGGACTGTACATTAGGAGGGGGTGGGTGGGTGGGTGGGAGAGAAATATACGGCGGGGAGAGAATATATACATGCAGTGGGGAGGAGACTGTCTATTAGGAGGGGGTGGGGGTGGGGGGTTTGGACATTTACGGTGGCCAGTTTCGAATTGCAGCCTTACATTTTAAAATACAGGAACTTGGTGCAGCCTTTCTTTATGTGAGCAACTGTCAAAATCCAGCTAGATGGGCCCTTGATGAATTCCCTTTCCATCCTGTACCAAAAGTCCACGTAAAAAGTATTAATCCTTTGATAATTTTGCTGGGGTATAATGGTGTGGCTACTCTCAAATGCTTGCATAATCATTCAATACATAATTGAACAATAGGCTATTTATATAGCATGTATGTAGAAGTGAAATGACAATACATATGACCTGTAGCCCATGGGGGAAATATACATATTAGTTTAGAATTAAAAACAAAATACATTTCTTTGTTGTGAACATGTATTTACATAGCATTAAAAAAAGTCAACCAACGAACTAGATTCTTGTACCGGATCTCCTCTCTGGTAAACAAGAATACCCTGAAGACTCTGGCAGGAGCACTCATTCAAGGGTACTACGACTATGCTTGCACCTCATGGTACCAAAGCACCTCAAAGGTGCTAAAAACAAGATTACAAATATCACAAAACAAACTAGTCAGACTACTACTTGACCTTACCCCTAGAACCCACCTCACCCCTGCACACTTTGACAACCTAGGATGGCTTAGAGTAGACGACAGAGTACAGCAACTTGCAATGGGCCTGGTCTACAAGATACACTATATGACTAAGGTACCCATGTACATGTCAAAATACTTCACAAAGGTCAGTGAATACCACGACCACAACACCAGAGGAAGCTCAACAAATCATGTTAAACCCTGAATTAAGTAATCTGTCATCGACCATATCCTGTCTCACAGATTAGTTTTTGCAGTAATTTCTTTTTTATAAAAAAAAAAAAAAAAGTGTGTGCACGCGTGTGTATGTGTGCACGCGTGGGCACGCGTGTGTATGTGTGCACGTGTTTGCACGCGTGTGTATGGTTGCACGTGTTTGCACGCGTGTGTATGGTTGCACGTGTTTGCACGCGTGTGTATGTGTGCACGTGTTTGCACGCGTGTGTATGGTTGCACGTGTTTGCACGCGTGTGTATGTGTGCACGTGTTTGCACGCGTGTGTATGGTTGCACGTGTTTGCACGCGTGTGTACTGCACGCGTGTGTGTGCTAGCTTGATTGCAGTCACGTGATTGCAGTCACGTGATTTTGATGACGCGCGAAACTCGCCGGGGGCGTGAATATTAAAGGCAACCAACTTGTGTTCAGCTTTTCGTTCAGCGTTTCTCTGATTGGCCACACGGCCACGTGACCGCCCTAGCACACGCCCTTTTCCGCTGAGAGACGCGGCATTAGCGCTGGTCGAACCAACGCGCTGCTCGAACCAGTTCAGTGTGACTGTACTAAACTCTTCCACCACATGATGACCGACATTTGACATACAGTACACCTCCTTTGCAAATCTGGTATGTCATAAATGTATAGATGTAGCAGTACTGACTATCTGTATGTCATATATGTCCTGATGAATTGAAAATGGGGGACCCTGATGTAAACAAGACGAAAGTCTTTCTCTGGTCTGCATCCCCTTAACAATTGTGTGTATTGAGCTGTACTGTATTGTACCCATTCTGCAAGCTGTTAATAAAGTTTTCAATCAATCAATCAATCTCCTATCTATGTTGGGATTATGTTTGGTCATGACAAAACAATAAAAATCGCTACTGTTAGTAATGCTGCCACCACCCACTTCAATGACAGAGCTCTCATATTTGCGAATGCATAAACTATATCTTAAATTATGGCGATGTGTCTAATATGGCTGTCGCGAAGTCATTGATAAGCGACAGCCATATTAGACACATAGCCATAATTTAAGATATAGTTTATGCATTCGCAAAATATGAGAGCTCTATCATTGAAGGGCTTCCTACAACAGAGCACCGCCGCTGCTGCTGCTGGAGCTGGATCAAGCCGGCGGCGGCGCACGGAAGCCGGGGAAAAACCACAGCGTCGCCCCGCTGGCTGGCGCTTCAGCAGCCTCCACGGGCGAAATAACATATAACGTTACAGAGCGTACAGTTCCACACTGATGTACAGTGAGTGTTTAATATGGCTGTCGTGAAGTCATTGATAAGCGACAGCCATATTAGACACATAGCCATAATTTAAGATATAGTTTATGCATTCGCAAAATATGAGAGCAGCTGTCATTGAAGGGCTTCAACGGAGCACCGCCGCTGCTGCTGCTGGAGCTGAAGTGATGTACAGTGACGAGTGAATCTGGTAGTTGGTTGTTAAAAACGCGAAACATAATAACGTTACGCTTTCTAGTTCAGCGCATTTCATAACTGTATGGGCTTTGTTTATACTTCAGAGCTCAGAGGTGATGTACAGTGACGAGTGAATCTGGTAGTTGGTTGTTAAAAATGCGAAACATAATAACGTTACGCTTTCTAGTTCAGCGCATTTCATAACTGTATGGGCTTTGTTTATACTTCAGAGCTCAGAGGTGATGTACAGTGACGAGTGAATCTGGTAGTTGGTTGTTAAAAACGCGAAACATAATAATCAGTCAGCAGCGCTCCACTGCTACCGCAGCTGAACACAAGTTGGTTGGTAGTGGTACGCGCTGCCGCTAGCTCCTTGTAGTGCTGTGACAAACTGTCAAAAAGGGCTTTAGTTTTTTAGATACCCCTACCGGAGGTAGAACAAAACACAAGCATATTTTTCCTCATCTCTAAGGTCTCCCATATATGAAATGGATTCTTGTATAAAAATATTTTACTGCAAAAATTGTTAAATTGATAGATATTGTTATACAACCCCAAAGGAAAAAACAACCAAAATATAGCCTGGCCGTATGAGAGTTGAGACATATAAACTCATGTAGATTAATAATACAAGCTCCAAGAGCTTTCAAACTTGACATGCTAGCAGTCAGACAGTTGCTTAACCTAATAGAAAAACCTGGATGTGAATATCTTTATGCATGTAGGAAATATATACCTATGTACACATACTTAAAATAAGCGGAAATGTAAAAAATGTATATCTATGCAGAATGTTCTCATTTACTTTGTAGTAGCTCTGCCATGGATTGTCATAGAAACACAGATGAGGGATTTTTCAGAAAGGTGTGGTTGTGCTGAATCCAGCAATATGACATGTGTAAATATAGCATGCATGGTCAGGGAGTTACATCAGTAAATGTATGAGGTGTCCTAAATGAAAGAAAATGAAACATTGACATAATGAAGTCTTCAGTCCAAAGCCCATTATCAGCGGTGAGAAGCATGTTGACAAATTCAATGTTACTGCAAAGTAAAGTCACTTGAGGTAATGTTCTGGTCTATATTGTTAATATATTTATGATACATTTAATAATTTATATATTTCATATGATACATTTTATGATACTTCATATGGAAACAAAGATCCAATTGAATCAGGTTGAAATTTAAATAGAACACCTTTATTTCAATCTACTGCGTTCTGAGCTCCCGGCTGTATTCACTGTACACACATGACTGTGTGGCCAGGTTCAGCTCCAACTCCATAGTGAAGTTTGCGGACGACACGTGGTGGTGGGGCTGATCTTTAACAATGACGAGAAGGCCTACCGGGAGGAGGTTGATGAACTGGCACGCTGGTGCCGGGATAACAGCCTACTCCTGAACATTGGTAAAACCAAAGAGGTCTGCATCATTACAGTCAATGATGCATAATGAAACTAACAGACAAGGTGGCTAAAATGACATGCAAGTACAGAAACAGAAAACAAAAAAAAGTCTATAATAATATTTTAACGTATATAGTGTATATCCAACGAAATTACCAATTAAACAAATGCCTTATACAGGATATACCCCTAATACCTATTTTCTAAAACCCTACACACATATGCTCCAGCTCAAACCCCCCCCTCCCGGACCCCTCCTTGGATAGTACCTCCATTATCCCTCACTCTAACCAGACACTACCATTATAAGCTAGCTTTTATTCTCTCCACCACTTCTAACCACATTGACATTTTGGATTAGTTGAGACCCAGAATTCTTGCTGTAGATATTTCTTGATAAATCACATCGAGATATGTAAGAGACCAAACCTTCCTGCAAATTTTTTCCGGTTGAAACCAGCGTGATGCGATCAGTTTTTTAGCTACTGTGATACCCGATAAAACCAATCTCTTTAGCTGTGGATTTACTGCAAACTCAAAAACATCATTCAATAGTAATACAGAGGGGTGTACTGGTATATTCCAAGATACAAGTTTTGATAATTGATGGGTCACATCTTTCCAGAATGCCTTAACTGGTGGGCAGTCCCAATACATGTGCATAAATGTCCCTTCGTCTCCATTTGTACATTGGGAGCATTTTGAGTCTTGTTTAAGGCCCATTCTGTTCAGTCTTACAGGAGTCAAGTATGTCCTGTGAATATAGTTAAGATTGATTTGTTGATGGTCCGGGTTCCTTGATGTAAGACGGACATTTGCCCATGCTTCTTGCCAATCAAAGTCACTTTCCAGGTCTGGTATATCCCTCCTCCAGACAGAGTCTAGTTGGAGGGTTTCATACGAGGACGTTAGTAATTGATAATAAAAACCTGATACAAAACCTCTCAATGTATCTCTTTCATAGAAGAATTTGTGGTATCTGTGGTGTTCAACTGGTATGTCTAATGGAACACTGTGAGACCTCAAACATAGGCGTAACTGTATGTAAAAAAGCCATGTGGACTCGGTGAGGTTAAATTTTGTGCATATTTCTCCATAACTACAAAAACCCTGGTTATTAAAAATATCCCCTAATGAGTGTATGCCTTGCTCTTCCCATATAGGGAATCTTATAGGACGTTTTTCCATTAAGAGTGCATTGTTATTGAATATGGGAGTATGATTATGCCATTTTTGAGGGTTAGGATATTTTTTTTGTGTTTCACGCCATATCCGGATTGCATGGGTAATTATGGGGCCAAATTTCCGCTCACAGTGCTTGATTGGTAGTTTAGTGTGTGCTATGTCCTTCAGTCTATGTGGGGCTACTATGTTTTCTTCCAATTTTCTCCAGGATGCCAATGCCTGGGGATCAAACCATATTGTCAATGGTCTTGATCAGGGGCGGAGCTAGGGGGTGGCTACCTGGGCTCAAGCCCCGGATGTATTCTGAAAAGCCCTGAATCTATTTAAAAAAAATAAAAAAAAATAAAAATAAAATAAATGATTTGCACCAGATTTAGCAGAAGCTAATTTCCATCTGTGGTCTATCCAGCTGCTAACTGTATTTGAGTGAGTTAAGTCTTGGTGTTATGGTAGACTCAGACCCAAGCTTTAAATCACAATCAACAAGTTGACAAAAACTTAATTCTTCCACCTTAGAAACATAGCTAAAGTACGGCCATTTATAAATCAAAAGGACGCTGAAAACCAGATCCATGCCTTTATCTCAAGCCAACTCGACTATTGTAATGCTACGTTATGGTTAACTGAGTTTTATAGTGAAAAGAGCAGCTTTATTGGTCAAGATTGAAGGCTCTATATTGCAGGAAATTGCATGTACAGGTTCATTAAATTAAAAAAAAAAACTGTTGTGGAGGGGGTGCATGACCCCCTCCAAACCACCCATTGCCTGCAAAAAAAAAAAAAAAAAAAAAAAAAGGGGGGCCCATCTGGGCTAAGCCCCGGATCTCCTACAATCCTAAATCCGCCCCTGGTCTTAATGTGTATGCCTTAAAATATTGGAAATGGAAAAAATCTGGAACTGCCAAGCCACCGTCTGCTTTATTTCTCTGTGCGGTGGATCTTTTTATGCGAGGTGGTTTGTTTTTCCAAATAAATTTGTATGTGGAGGAGTGTAATCTTTTCCAGTAACCCTCTGGAGGGGGTAACGGTAGCATTGAACTGATGAAGTTGATTCTTGGTAGTACATCCATCTTAACTATTGATACCCTTGCCTGTACTGAGTTTTTAAGTTTTGCCCACCTGTCCAGGTCGTCTTTGATTTTGTTCTGTATTTTTGTGTAATTGTGCTTCACCGTTTGTCTTATGGTGGGAAATATTTCCACACCCAAGCATCTAAAATGTTTTACCATGGGTATCTCACCTGGGAGGGTTGTGTCTTTTTTTGCATGGGTGTTAAGTGGAAGGAAAGCCGACTTCGGCCAATTTATTTTAAATCCCGATAAATCACCAAAGTTCTCTATCAACTTGAGTAGATGAGGCAATGTGCATCACAGTGATGTAGCAGGACAGTGATGTAGCAGGACAGTACATCACAGTGATGTAGCAGGACAGTGATGTAGCAGGACAGTACATCACAGTGATGTAGCAGGACAGTGATGTAGCATCACAGTGATGTAGCAGGACAGTGATGTAGCAGGACAGTGATGTAGCAGGACAGTACATCACAGTGATGTAGCAGGACAGTTAAAGGTGTATTCCACCCAAATGGTTAGCAGGACAGTGATGTAGCAGGACTGTACAGTACAGTACAGTGGACAGTGGTAAAATGGCTGCAGGACAGTTAAAGGTGTATTCCACCCAAATAGTGTTAAAGGTTATAACCCAAATCGAATGATTTTAAAGGTGTATTCCACCCAAATTGTTTTAAAGGTTATAATACAGTAGCAGTACAGTGGATCACAGTGATGCAACAGTAGCAGGACAGTTAAAAAGGTGTATTCCACCCAAATGGTTAGCAGGACAGCCCCATCACAATGTGCAGGTGTGTACAGTAGCAGTACAGTAGGTGTACAGTAGCAGTACAGTAGGTGTACAGTAGCAGTACAGTAGGTGTACAGTCGCAGGACAGTTAAAGGTGTATTCCACCCAAATGGTTAGCAGGACAGTACATCACAGTGATGCAACAGTAGCAGGACAGTTAAAGGGGAACTCCAACATTTTGGGAAATTAGCTTATTTAACATCTTCCCTGGAGTTAGACAAGAAGATACATACCTTTTTTGTCTCTGTGCGTGCATTTTAGCTTTGGGAATAGACGCTCTGTTAGCATAGCTTAGCTTCATCACTGGAAGTGAGGCAGGACAGTAGCCTTACAGTGCCTTACAGTGTATTGCAAGGTCTGACATTGACCAAATTTGATATGCATGACCTTGGTGGGCTCTAGGTCAACTCCTGAAAAGGGGGTCAATGTCAGACCTTGCAATCAAAAGTTAGGGGGCGCACTGAAATTATGGCAAGGGTTATTAGCCCCCTAACTTTTGATTGCAAAGTCTGACATTGACCCCCTTTTCAGGAGTTGACCTAGAGCCCACCAAGGTCATGCATATCAAGTTTGGTCAATGTCAGACCTTGCAATACACTGTAAGGCTACTGTCCTGCCTCACTTCCAGTGATGAAGCTAAGCTATGCTAACGGAGCGTCTATTCCCAAAGCTAAAATGCACGCACAGAGACAAAAAGGGTATGTATCTTCTTGTCTAACTCCAGGGAAGATGTTAAATAAGCTAATTTCCCAAAATGTCTCTTAACCACCCGTAGGCCCAATCTCAAGTCTAGGGGGGGGACGTGCTTTTGCGGTCGCAGCCCCTGGGCCAGGGCACTGACTGCACGTTCATCTCATGGGGATGCACAAGCAGAGTTTGGAAAATTATTAACAGGACGCCTGAATGTCACTTCTAGGAATTTTTTTTCAATATATAAGCACAATGAAAATAACTGATTGTAGAGCAGCAATATGGATGGGATATTGGACAACTTTCTGGAGCATTAAACCAGGGCAGTAGAAACAGACGGGCAAGCATCTGAAGTGAACATGAACTGAATTGAACTGACACTTGTTATATGTGACTGTCCTGTATGTATTTATTGTGGGGATTGGGAAGGGGACGTTTGATGTTCCATGTTGAGGTCCCAGTGCTTAAATAACATGCTGTACCTCAAACGATTACCACCAACCATAGTTGTGTGGCATTAAAGTATATCTTGTAGAGTTTGAATGGCAGGAGGGAAATAGGCTACTCGTTGAGAGATGTAATTCCTTTCTATGTATAGCCTAATAGCGTAATCAGAACCCAAGTTACATTATTGCTTTGTATGTGAATATAGCTAGTGTAGCATTATCTGAATAATGATCTTACATTTTAAAATACAGGAACTTGGTGCAGCCTTTCTTGATGTGAGCAACTGTCAAAATCCAGCTAGATAGGCCCTTGATGCATTCCCTTTCCATCCTGTACCAAAAGTCCACGTAAAAAGTCTACAAGATACACTATACGACTAAGGTACCCATGTACATGTCAAAATACTTCACAAAGGTCAGTGAATACCACGACCACAACACCAGAGGAAGCTCAACAAATCATGTTAAACCCAGATTCGGCTCAAACAAGGGACTAAATACGTTTCGCAATTATGCCACATCAATGTGGAACGCCCTACCCAAAGCTGTAAAGGAATGTGAATCCCTACCCACATTCAAAACCGCTCTTAAAGAGCACCTACGGGAGGCTGCAATTCGAAACTGGCCACCGTAAATGCCCAAAACCCCCACCACCTCCTAATAGACAGTCTCCTCCCCACCGCATGTATATATTCCCTCCCCGCCGTATGTATATCTCTCTCCCACCCACCCACCCCCTCCTAATGTACAGTCCCCTCCCCATCATATGTATATACTCTGTCAGGATCTAGGGGTAACAGTACTGTATATTTGAATACCGTTTATGTCACAAATGTATCAGTACTAAATACCTATATGTCCCTATGCCATAAATGTCATGTATGTTGTGTATGTCATAAATGTCTATATGAATTGAAAATGGGGGACCCTGATGGAAACAAGACAAACGTCTTTCTCAAGTCTGCATCCCCTTAACAATTGTGTGTATTGAGCCGTACTGTATTGTACCCATTCTGCAATCTGTTAAATAAAGTTTTCATTCATTCATTCACACCAAAGCACCTCAAAGGCGCTAAAAACAAAATTACAAACATCTCAAAACAAACTGGTCAGACTACTGCTTGACCTTACTCCTAGAACCCACCTCACCCCTGCCCACTTTGACAACCTAGGATGGCTTAGAGTAGACGACAGAGTACAGCAACTTGCAATGGGCCTGGTCTACAAGATACACTACACGACCAAGGTACCCATGTACATGACAAAATACTTCCCAAAGGTCCGTGAATACCACGATCACAACACCAGAGGGAGCTCCACAAATCATGTTAAACCCAGATTCGGCTCAAACAAGGGACTAAACACGTTTCGCAATTATGCCACATCAATGTGGAACGCCCTACCCAAAGCTGTAAAGGAATGTGAATCACTACCCACTTTCAAAAACACTCTCAAAAAACACCTAAGGGAGACTGCAACTCGAAACTGGCCCCTGTAAATGTCCGAACACAACCCCCTCCAATGTACAGTAAATTACCAAGTATGGTCTTGTCAATAATCCAATGTACAGTGTTGTTTGTACAGTTGTACAGTGTCCCCCACCCACCCCTCCTACCCAACCCCCCCCCCCCCCCCCCCACTCCTACCCCCCCCCCCCCACTCCTACCCAAGCCCCCCCCCCCCCCCCCACCCACCCAACCACCTCCAATGTACAGTCCCCCCCCACCCCCACCTACACAATCCAATGTACAGTTTCTACGCCTAATGTATATACTCTTTTCTTTCTGGACTCTTTTTGTATCACAAACAGTACTGTAATTGCAAATCTGGTATGTCATAAATGTATAGATGTAGCAGTACTGTCTATCTGTATGTCATGTATGTCATATATGTTACGATGAATTGAAAATGGGGGACCCTGATGTAAACAAGACGAAAGTCTTTCTCTGGTCTGCATCCCCTTAACAATTGTATGTATTGAGCTGTATTGTACTGTACCCATTCTGCAATCTGTTAATAAAGTTTTCATTCATTCATTCATTCAACTCTAGAGTAGCGCGTTACAGTTCAACCAGAGTTCAGGCAGTAGTTGGTGAGAGGGGGAGGGGGAGGGGAGGGGACGGGAGGGGCTATTGATTGCAATGTGACGGCGTGGCGGCTGGAGTTGAGGGGCGGCTCGGTTGAATAGTTGGAGATGATTTGTCTGAGTTTGTTTACCTGTTTATTTGTTTTCTCTCGCGGTTGTATATTTAGATAGTATGACTTGTTCATGTGGAAAAAGGGATTTGAAGACGTGTGCTATGTGGCAACGTCTGCCTCCGTTGGGATTGTGTGTCGAAGACAATGTGGGGCGATGGAGCGATGGTGGAAGGCGAACGCTGAAGCTAGAGCGGGGACACTGGAATCCTCGCGGATGGTTTGTCGTCTCACAAACTAAGCCAAGCAAGGTAAGGCTTTGTAACTAACGTTTGGTTTATTAACTGTCATATTTATGTTACAATCTAGTTAGCTCTCTAGTTATTTTGTAACGTTAAATGCAATTTAGCCTGTAAACGACCCTCTAGGTAGCGTCATTCGGTTTGTGTGTGATAGGATAGGGAACCGGAAGCAGCTACTGCGCGCATGAGCTCAGCTTGACGGATGAAATGGAGGTTTAGGTTACAGCTAGCCCCTTTCGTGACTTTCGGTTTGCACCGAAAGTCACGAAAGGGGCTAGGTTACAGCTAAAAGGAAAGAGAGATCTCCGTGAATATCTTCGTTATTCTTTTGTTATTTGGAAATTTTGTACAAGGTAACTGCTGTGCACTTTCTATGGTTTTATTATTTGGTTTGAACTCACTTTTGTTTGTGTTTTTGACAACTTAAAGTTATTCCTGTTACTGTGAGAATAGTATTCTCACAGTAACAGGAATAACTTTAAGTTAGGGATGCACGATAATTATCGGGCCGATATCAGCAATTATGACGTCATCCCGATAAACCCGATAACATTATTAATAGCTCTGATAATATAATATATTTTTTGGTAAAAGAAAATGCTGTGTGGGTGAATTGGAATGAAGTGCGTTTGTTTTGACTGTAGGCTCATCCCGTTTTGCCAGTACTGTGGTACGACTGACAGCGTGTGGTTTAAGAACAGGGCGTTTTACACAAATCGAGCGCTCCCTTTCTTGGCTGTGACGTAGGCACGTAAGTTTCTGAATCAGCGAGGACGTTAAAAACAAAGATGGCCGCGTCGGTACTCGGAATTTCAGAGGAAAAAGATCGCTTGCTATTTGTAATAAATGCAATGGAGAAGTTCCACAAGGAGGGAAAAGGGCAACAACTTGTAATACATCCAGCCTGACGGGTCACCTGCGGCATCACCACCGCTACGATGGTGTGTTATTGTGTTAACTTAAAAGCCTACGACGACGCGAGGAGCTAAGCAAAGCTAGCCCCTTCCATGGCTGTGATGCAACCCTCGGTTGAACGCAGTCACTTATTGCTCCATAGTAGCCAGGTTAATTTGCACCACCAAGGACTGCTTAAAAGCTAGCGGCTTGAGCCCTTGGGTCATTTCTGTCAAACTTCTTTAATTTAGCAAACGACTCGTCAATAGCTGGCTTTGGATTCACAGCAGCTTCTAGCTTCTAGCTTCTAGCTTCTAGCTTCTAGGTTCTAGCTTCTAGCTTCTAGCTTGTTGCAGGTGACTTGTTGTGGTGGTGATGTGTCCACTCAAAGCCTTTTTTTCAAGGCTCCGCTTTGAAAAAAGAAGAACAAAAAGCTTCGAGCGTCTTAGGTTGGATGTATTATAAGTTGTTGACGGATTGTGAATTTTCATTTGGAAAAATAAATATGGTCACTTTATCAGTCAATACTGTTGTCTTGGCTTTTGTTTCTGTTGTCTGGTTAGGTCGCATTTAAGTTGGTGTTAAGTTATTGTCCTGGGAAGTCTTTTTATGTATTATTATTGTATTGTGATATGTTTTGTTTCATGTTGAAAAAAAAAATTTGATAAAAAAAATAATATATACATTAAGAAAAAAGATTATAATACAATAAATATCGATATCGGTTATCGGCCTGAGGAGCATAAAGTTATCGATATCGGTGTCAAAAAATCAATATAGTGCATCCCTAGAGAATACGTTGTTTTCTTGCTAGCTTGGTCATTGCAAATTGCTAGCTTGCCTACACATTTAATAAGGTCCAGAGTTTTGTTTGCTTATAGATCCGGAAAGAAGACTTTCATGTGGTTTATGGTTAAGCCCCCTGTTGGAGAGAGAGGACCTCTCGAAGACACTCTGACGTCATGAGACCGTCGCCATCTTGGTATTGGGGAAACAAACGGATTTCTACGATCAAATGTATGCGGTGAGCTCCGTTTTTATTACATATTTTAGCACATTCTTGTTCATTTCATAACCTTTTCATATAATTTGTTTTGAAAATATTGAGGCCAACATAGCATTTCACTATTTCGAACGCCTTAGTTTCTGGTTATTATAAGTGCATGTTTCCCCCCAAGCCATAGACATGCACTTAGACAGAAAGTTAAAAAGACAGGAAGTTGACTTCGAGAATTTAGTGATATAGACCACCGTAACACTTCCGGGATTCTGAAATCAGGGAGGAGATTGCGGGGGGGTCAAATGAATGAATGTGGACGAGAGCCGTGATGTAAGTGGTTGCCGATACGGCTGTGGGGGTGCTAGAGACATGATCGAATAGACGTTTATGCGCCTCGCTCTCCTGAACACGGCGTGACCCATAACTAATCGATCAGAACTAAATCGGCAGAGAAAAAGCCCGTTTTAAAGCACCTATTCCGCATGGACATGCGCAGAGTGCCCATGGAGTCTGGACGACGCGAGATGACGCTCGAATGAATGTGGACTGTTCCATCAGAGGGGGAGCTTCGATGGTCATGTAAGTGGCTACAGACCGCTGCACTTAAATATAAACATTAGTCTACCTGTAGACTCAATGAGGTAATTGTAGATGTCGCCATAAGACGCGTCTGGCCATTTAGTGGGATCATTTCTTCATTATCCTGTTCGGCTGAAAGGACATTGGCCACCGAAGCTCCCCCCTCTGATAGAACAGTCCACATTCATTCGAGCGTCATCTCGCGTCGTCCAGACTCCATGGGCACTCTGCGCATGTCCATGCGGAATAGGTGCTTTAAAATGGGCTTTTTCTCTGCCGATTTAGTTCTGATCGATTAGTTATGGGTCACGCCGTGTTCAGGAGAGCTAGGCCTACTGTCTTCTACAGCAGACCAGGCGAAATAATCATGCATGTTCTAGCAATCATGTTATCATTTAACAATATGGCTATCTCTTTGCATTGAATAGTGTAAACAATGACCAGGCTTTTGCTAGCTAGAATGTCATCTAACCCCCCTCTCCTCTTTCTTTCTGTACCACACAGTTCGTATTCATTGATAATTGAATGGAAATAAATCGGTTAACTGGCTACAAGGTAATCACTGGACACTTCATTTAACTTTGTCTCTGTGTGTAACAGAGTTAGAAATGTTATTTAAAAACAAGACTAAAAAATGTCTGTCGGCCTGACAAATTGTCATCAAAAGTGATCATTTTCAAGTATGTTATTATACATGTTGCTGTCTCACATGGCTATGAAAAACTTCCCACATCTATAAGCTTCAATTTAAGTACAAGATGACCTTTCTATCAAGAAGATTACATGAGCTAAGTTATCCATCCATTGTACCTCAAATCGAGAAAATAGAACATTCAAAGCATTATCCTTTTCTTTTTTTTCTCTTATAAATATCTAAAAAATATATTAAACAAGAGTTGAGACTTAAGTAATGTAATGCTATACTATCTGAAGTTAATTACATGAAAAATGAACAATATTACGCCCCCTGGTGGACCAGGGTATCACAGTGCACCTTAAAGCAGTGCTGACCGGGTTACACACACCAACCAAAACCCTAACCCCGTTTCATGTCACATCCCATCTGAAGTTATTCAGCAAAGACAATTCTGGGTAAATTGATCTATTATTCTGGCTGTGGGAAGAGATTGAGTGTCCAATATTTTTTTACATGAAATGTGGCAGCTCTTCTAGAGTGATAACATTAACGTTGGCTTGTAGATTGTTAGCTAATATAGCCAGCCCAATGTAGCTAGCTAGTGAGAGTAGAAGTGGGAGAGAAATTATGAAATTGTAATTATTAAGAGAATTTATTATAATTATTAGCAACTCTACTTCTAGAGTGATAACATTAGCTAGTTAGATTGTAGATTGTTAGCTGCCAGCCCAATGTAGCTAGCTGACAGAGGGAGTGGGAGACTAGTGAGAGCAGAAGTGGGATATGGTGTGTGTGTGTACAATATTTTGCTATTGTAATGAATATACTGACTTTCTGATGGTTGCAATGCTACGGTATAGTCAAGGTGCCAAAGAGACGACAAGATGCCTGGATACCTTGCCAAGAGTGCTTCAAAAAACAAAACAATCAGCCCCCCCCCCCCCCCCCCCCCCAGTCTGGGATATTAGTCTGTGTCTGAGGTTAGATGTCAATGAAATGTGAAACATTGGATCTAAATGAATGTCTATTGGCACATTATAGCCTGTTCAAGCTGCTGCGGTCAGGCAAGCGCCATGCAGCAAGAACAGAGAGACTCCGACTCAGCTTCTTCCCCCAGGCCATCAGAACACTGATCTCTCCACACATAAACACACACCACACATCCTGCACTCTCTCACACACAAACACACTGCAGGTTAGTATAGGAGTTACATATAGCATAACTGTATATTGTATAACTTAGTAGTGTATATAGGACTCATTACCTTTAATTTGTAAGCTTAGCATTGTATTTTATCTTAGTACATTTTATCATGTCTATTTTATTAAAGGTAATGAGTTCTATATACTATACAATATACAGTTATGCTATACTAACTATAGTTGTGTTTTGTAAAGTGACCTTTGCTTTTTCCTAAAGTGACCTGTAGTGTGCTTGTGTTCATGTGTGCTTGTGTGTGGAGAGATCAGTGTTCTGATGGCCTGGGGGAAGAAGCTACATTTCTGTTCTTGCTGCATGTATGCGAAGGCGCTTGCCTGACCGCAGCAGCTTGAACAAGCTAATGTGCCAATAGACATTAATTTAGATCCTATGTTTCACATTTCATTGACATCTGACCTCAGACACGGACTAATGGCTGATTCTTCTTTGGAGCACAGGTATCCAGGCATCTTGTCTCTTTGGAACCTTGACTATACTGTATCATTGCAACAATCAGAAAGTCAGTATATTCATTACAACAGCAAAGTATTGTACACACACACACACACATCATCATTTATATCCCACTTTTGCTCTCATTAGTCTCCCACTCTCACTAGCTAGCTCCATTGGGCTGGCAGATAACAATCTATAAGCTAACTAGCTACTGTTATCACTCTAGAAGTAGAGTTGCTAATAATTATAATTAATGTTCTTAATAATTACAATTTCATAATTTCTCTCCCACTTCTACACTCACTAGCTAGCTACATTGGGCTGGCTATATTAGCTCAATCTCTTCCCACAGCCAGAATAATAGATCAATTCACCCAAAATTGTCTTTGCTGAATAACTTCAGGTGGGATGTGACATGAAACAGGGTTCGGTTTTTGGTTGGTTGGTGTGTGTAACCTGGTCGCGTGTATGCCTTCTACAACGCTGTTCCAGTTCCGCATTGCCGTTTTGCGCTCTGATTGGCCGAGCGCGCGCATGTGCATGAGCCGCGACGCGGCACTCAGCCAGGCAGCAATACTAAGCTCCAGTTAACCTAATTTATACCGTAAGCAATCATAAAAAAAATATACCGTTAACTGGAATATGTTGTTTCTTTACACATATGTTGGATTATGTAATTGGTTTGTCATGACAAACCAATAAAAAATCGCGCGACTCGGGCTTCATCGCCGCCTTCGCGGCTGCGTTGCGGGTCCACGACCCTCCGTGCTGCGATAAGGCTTTCAACAGCGGGGAGAGTATGCTGCCGCGAGCGGCATCGCTGAGCTCGCCATGGTGTCCGCTGGACTAAGCCAGAGAGTGTCTTATTATGGGGTTTATGCAGAGAAGCGTAACACAACAGTGAACACATAGTTGCAATGCATCTGTCAGTCGTACTTAACTATGTGTTCACTGTTGTGTTACGCCTTCGCGGCATAAGCCCCATAATACTCTCCCCGCTGTTGAAAGCCGGAGCACGGAGGGGCGTTGATGAAAACGGCAACGCGGAACTGGAACAGCGTTGTAGAAGGCATACACGCAACCTGGTCAGCACTGCTTTAAGGTGCACTGTGATACCCTGGTCCACCAGGGGGCGTAACATTGTTCACTTTTCATGTAATTAACTTCAGATAGTATAGCATTACATTACTTAAGTCTCAACTCTTGTTTAATATATTTTTTAGATAAAGAAATAAGGGTAATGTTGAATGTTCTATTTTCTCGATTTGAGGTACAATGGAGACCTGGTCATATCAGGTGTAATCTTCTAGATAGAAAGGTCATCTTGGACTTCAATTGAAGCTTATAGATGTGGGAAGTTTTCCATATCCATGTGAGGCAGCAACATGTATAATACAATAC
>NC_140172.1:115760262-115832762 GCF_963971535.1 Notolepis coatsorum
TATGTAATCATGTATTTTGTTCTTACATTCATTTTAATGTCTGCTGTTCCTGAAATGATCGACACAATGTGATGATCTATGAATGTAATCACACTGTGTTTTCGAGAATGAATAAAGCTTGAATGAATGCATGAATACATGTGAGCCATGGTACACCAGAGCAAGATAATGAGATCAGCTGCACTGGCCTCCATCACAGCGGGCTTCCAGGGCTTTAGTAACAAATGTTTTTGACCAGCCCTGAATCTTTCTGACAAAGAAAAGAAAATCTATAATCATCAGGAGAGGTAAATTCATTTAATTCCCGACCACCCTCAACCCTGCTGCTGCCTATGTGTGACTGATGATAGTGGGGCGGGGCTGGGTAGCACGTTCCATCTGCACGTGGCTAACATTACTGGTAATGGTCAACAAGCTAATTAGCATAGTGAAACATCGTTGCCTGGATACAGCTAAAATAGTGTGACACAGTATCAGGGCTTTTATTTTGAAGGGAGAGTGCCATGAGCTGTTTGGAGCATGAATACCCACAGCCTTACAATAACATGAACCAGGACAGGCTTTCATCTTTGGCACTTATTTCCATTGAAAAGGAGAGACTCGTGAAATCGATGGACAGACCTAACAAGGGAGACTTTTACACTAAGGTCATCGACGTCTGGGTTCAGAGGGCTGCATGGACTTCGTCTACAAATAAAGTAAGGGCCCTTATTTTCTTTCACTGGCTTTGTGGATGTTGTCTGATTATAGCACACTGACACTGTGTGCTCTCTCTCTCTCTCTCACTCTCTCCCTCTCTCCTGTGCACCATCACCAGACCTTCACGGTGTATACTTATGGAAGTGGAGATGATGGGCTGTTGGTGCTCTCTCTCTCTCTCTCTCTCTCTCTCTCTCTCTCTCTCTCTCTCTCTCTCTCTCTCTCTCTCTCTCTCTCTCTCTCTCTCTCTCTCTCTCTCTCTCTCTCTCTCTCCCTTCATGGTGTTTATTATATATACATTATACAATTATGTAATTATGGGATGTTTTGAGTAAAGGCAATCAAGGTTTCAAACCTCTCAGCTGCCTCGCAGATGTCCATTTTGTCCAGAGCAATTGTCTTAACTTAACTATTAAAAATGTAATTTCAAATTAAATGTCATGTTTGCAGTAGTCATACAATGCAGTACCACAATAATGTAGGCAGTATTGTTGCTTGCAGGCAGAACAGCAGGGACCACCCAAAATGGTCTGATGATCTGAGCTTTAGCCTGGAACCTTGTCAACTCCTAGAACCGTGTCTGCTCCATCCCTTTCTACAGGCCCTTGAGCTGGTGAGCTGATGCCATGGCAAATCTAAAAAAAACAAAACATCACAGGAAGATAAATCAATGCTTTAACTTCACCACTATGTACATATCAAACCAGATAAGACTGCGCACCCAGGAACTGTCTTAAACACTTAAAGAGAGCGAAACAAAGCTCCGTACAGGAGTGTGATTTGAACGTCAGACGAAGAGAAATCAATGCTTTAGCTACACAGCCCTTCACCACTATGTATACATCAAACCAGATAAGACTGCGCGCCCAGGAACTGGCTTAAACGCTTGAAGATGACAAAAACAATGAAAAGAAAAGCCATATTTTTCATGTTACCATGAGTGCTGCTATCTATCCATCCAGATAGCTTCGGTGTGATTTGCCGGGTTTTGGAGATATCTGCTGTAGAGACGTCTGCTGTACAGATGTCTGCTGTCACCGCCACCGCGTTGGATTTGTTGCACTCAAAGCATCAGAGGATACATTTTACAAACTCAACAGCTATGTCTCTTTCGAGAAATCATGACACAGTTACTTAAGTCTGGACGACGCGAGATGACGCAGGAATGAATGTGGACTGTTCCATCAGAGGGGGGAGCTTCGGTGGCCAGTGTCCTTTCAGCCGAACAGGATAATGAAAAAATGATCCCACTAAATGGCCAGACACGTCTTATGGCGACATCTACAATTACCTCATTGAGTCTCCAGGTAGACTAATGTTTATATTTAAGTGCAGTGGTCTGTAGCCACTCACACTACCACCGAAGCTCCCCCCTCTGATGGAACAGTCCACATTCATTTGTGCGTCATCTCGCGTTGTCCAGACTCCGTTGACAATCTGCGCATGTGTATGGGGAGTAGGTGCTGGAAAAGGGACTTGATCTTGGCCGATTTAGTTCTGATCGATTAGGAATGGGTCGCGCCGTGTTCAGGAAACTCAGGCGCATAAAAGTCTATTCGATCATGTCTCTAGCGCCCCCCACAGCCGTATCTGCAACCACTTACATCACAGCTCTTATCCACATTCATTCATATGCTCCCCCCGCTATCTCCTCCGCGATTTCAGAATCCCGGAAGTGTTGCGGTGGTCTATGCATGTCCTCTACAAAATGGCCGCAAAAAGACTACAATTCCCATGGATCATAATGTCCATTTCCGTTTCAGGCTTGGAATAGACGATCGAAAATCGAAAACTTAAAACGATCTAAGGACACTTTTAACCTATTGCTAAACTAACGTATTGATGATAATATACATTCTACATGCTTTTGTGACATGTTAGTGATGTTAATACTTGAAAACGTTTGATTTAAAATCGCTAATTTTTTGCATCACTCTGAAAAATATGGATCTATGACCATAATGTCATTTTGGGGTCGGTACCGACCCTATGGGGTGGAACAGGTTAAGTGGAGCTAGGACAAAATGTTGTCTGATCTTTTGTCCTAAGTCCGTTGGTGAATGAGACCCAATAAACCTAGGAAAGCCATACATTATTTGAATGTCCCAGGTCTCTATTTTTGTGATTGTAAAGTTTCATGAAGCTGCGATTATCCTAGAGGTCACAATAGGTCATTTATACAGTGAGGTGATCATCAAACATGAATAAAATGTGGCTCACTGGATCATATTTCCAGTCATACCCAATTTATGCAATTCCATAGACTGTTTAGGGACTCCAGTATAAACAAATGGCCAAATACATAATAAAAAAAAAAAGGCAAATATTTGTACTGCATGCAAAGAACTGCATGGTTCTTGTACAAAATAGGATTCGCATAAAGTGGGAGTGTCTGTAAAGGGGAGACCCGTGGTTATTTTCATTCTGATATCTTGCAATGAGAGGTCAAGGGACCCCTTTAAAAATGGCCATGGCAGGTTTTTCCCTTGTCAAAATTTAGCCTAATGCAGAAATAGCAGGGTACAATTATCTAACATTAGACTGAGGTTACAGCTAACAACATTAGCTAACCTTACACTAAAGAGAATGCTATGTTACTAGACAATGTTATCCATTACACGTGTGTGTGTGTGTGTGTGTGTGTGTGTGTGTGTGTGTGTGTGTGTGTGTGTGTGTGTGTGTGTGTGTGTGTGTGTGTGTGTGTGTGTGTGTGTGTGTGTGTGTGTGTGTGTGTGTGTGTTTGACTCTTAAGGAGGGCACCTTGACAGCAGACACCATGTGCTCTCTCCTCATTCGTTATCCCGCTGCTGTGATGAACAATGGTTTGCCTTCCTGACTTAGAATGGTGTCTAGTGAATAGGAAGAGAAAGAATGAGAAGGACTTATGAAAACAAAAGACAGGAGAGAGAGACAATAACTAAATGGAGGGAGGGGAAACGACTAAAAAAAGAGACACATAAAAAGAGAGAGAGAGAGAGAGAGAGAGAGAGAGAGAGAGAAATAGAGAGAGAGAGAGAGAGGGAGAGAGAGAGAGAGAGAGAGAGAGAGAGAGAGAGAGAGAGAGAGAGAGAGAGAGAGAGAGAGAGAGAGAGAGAGAGAGAGAGAGAGAGAGAGAGAGAGAGAGAGAGAGAGAGAGAGAGAGAGAGAGAGAGAGAGAGAGAGAGAGAATAATGTAGAGGGAGGAGATGTTTTTCTGCAGCTAGGTATTGGCTGAGTAAGGTCCCTGATATGGAAATGAGTTCTCCCACTGTATGAATGTTTGGCAGGCTGGGGTTTGGGCTGGCATGTCTTGGCGTGCATGGAGAGGGCCAACATGATATGAAATATATATTACAACTTGTGTGAGATTGTAATGGTCTGTGTATATTGGTTTTACATAATGGATTTAAAAAAAATTGAAATATACATTACAACTTGTGTGTGTGTGTGTGTGTGTGTGTGTGTGTGTGTGTGTGTGTGTGTGTGTGTGTGTGTGTGTGTGTGTGTGTGTGTGTGTGTGTGTGTGTGTGTGTGTGTGTGTGTGTGTGTGTGTGTGTGTGTGTGTGTGTGTGTGTGTGTGTGTGTGTGTGTGTGTGTGTGTGTGTGTGTGTGTGTGTGTGTGTGTGTGTGTGTGTGTGTGTGCGTGCATGCTTGCTATTCTCCACAAGGTCATTGCAAATGCAGTACGGCCAGTGGAAGTGATTCTTTGGCAATGAGATGCTCCAGCATTAGAGCAGCCCAGGTCACATGGTTTACAGTTTAGGTAATCATCAACACAATGCAGTATGGAAAGTGGATGGTTCCAAAATATGTTGGAAAATTAAAAATTTTAGACATATTTGATTTTAACTATTAGACAAGGCAACATTTCTACCATATGCCTTTTTTAATTGGTTTTTAATTAGTTTTAATTGTGTGTGTGTGTGTGTGTGTGTGTGTGTGTGTGTGTGTGTGTGTGTGTGTGTGTGTGTGTGTGTGTGTGTGTGTGTGTGTGTGTGTGTGTGTGTGTAAATATAGCATAGGAAGCCAATATACAATGAGTGGAACATTTCTCTTAATATGTCTTCCCCACTAAATGGACGTTTATTCTCACATAATTCTCTTCTCTATGCACATATTTGAGTAATTGCGTGAAAACAAAGCTTCAGTTAATTTGGTAGTAAATTGATCTGATAAAGCCCATCTGTCTCCCCAGATTCTGGTGAACGTCTCCTCACTAACTGCATCACAGTCTGCTATGGCAACTGCTCTGCCTCGGAAATTAGCACTGCAGAGGGTGGTTGAAAGACGCCCAGCGCATCACCGGTACACCACTCCCTGAAATTGAGAGACCAGTGTCCAGGCAGCGTCTAGTTTTTTACCAACAAACTTGCATTTTTCCGCGATCTGATTGGCCACTGACGTTTCTGGTCATGTGACATCTGCGCCAATCGCGTGACGCCTGTTTCTGCGCCTATTTCCGCCTCTAACAGCCTGCAAACTACCTAACGCCTAGTTCTATCACTGGTTAAGCTTAGGCGACTCTTTCGAAGTTGGTTAAGGTTAGAGTTTGGAATCAAGGCTGGTGTTCTATCGCCCTGCTCTAAGACAAACTCTAACCTTAACCAACTTCGAAAGAGTGCCTAAGCTTAACCAGTGATAGAAACAGGCGTCACGTGATTGGCGCAGATGTCACATGACCAAAAACGTCAGTGGCCAATCAGATCGCGGAAAAATGCAAGTTTGTTGGTAAAAGACTACACCTCCACTCTAGGAGGTGCTACAGGAATCTCAGTTCCAGGACCAGCAGACTCAGGAACAGCTTCTTCCCCTCAGCTGTCATCACACTGAACTCTGCACCATGGTGACAGAGCACCATGCCCTGCACAACCTCCCTCCCCCATTTTCAGAATGAGTAGAGAGCATTGTGTTATGCCCCCCTAACGATTTTGCAGAGGTGTAATCGTAAGCAGGAAATGTTTGCATCAAGTTCAAGGCCATATAATTGTAAAAAAAAATGTATCCACTTTTTCTCCCATTTTCTATATTTTCTCCCATCCCAATTTCGTATCATCCAATTCAACCCTCCCCTGTCACGAACGCTGTTTCTTGCCTCCCACAAGCCGGCTGCAATGTGGACTAAGTCATACATAGCACAAGTCCCCTCCGGTACTTGAGGTAACAGCAGTCGTATCTTTTCACCTGCGCAGCTCGATCTCTCAGTGGCGAGGAGTAACACGTGGGAGGCTCACGCTGCCCCCGACACTTCCTGATTCTACTGCGCAGGCGCACCAACCGACCTGTAGGAGTCGCTGTCCACAACGCCCGATCCCCACCCATCAGTTTCCCACCCCCTAATACGGCCAATGTGTATTAGTACGAACGACCAGCTAAACTGAAAGCAATGTGGAGCGCTGGGCTCGAACAGGCGAGCCCAGCGTCTCTGCATTCGTGGCGAGCGCCTTGCCCACTACGCCACGTAGCCGCCCCATAATTATACATTTTTAATATTAAAAAATAATTATCTTTTCAGGAAGTGCACTAACAGCCTAACCTCAATATATCTGTAAAATATTACAACTATTTCCAAATGTTAACCACTTATATTCCCGCTTGTTTGATAGTAAATCCAGTTTTATGACAAAAAAACTGCAGAAATCTGCATTTATTTCATATTTATATACGTTTTCAATCTCATAGTGCAGCGTGAAAAACCTGCAGCGAGTCCGTGTGAAAAAGAATATGTCTTCATATTTACAAATGAATGACTAATTCGGTCAGAAATAGCGTAACTAATAATGTTAGTAAGCACTGCTTTTTGCGTATTATACTCGCGGTAAATGTATCCCCCGATACATTCTGAAAAGCACATCGCTGATTGTGGAAAAACCAGCCGACTTCCGCACTTCTGCACTCTGCTCGTCAGAGCGGAGCCGCTCGAGGGAGGCTCCACCCCGGCACAGGGCTGAGAGCTGTGCCGAGGAGTCTAGGAAGTCTAATGCCACGGTGCTTTGGCTACACCAGCCATAGTGCATGTTACATCCCAATGTATATATTCCCCAGTGTGTGTCTCCATGTGTGTGTGTTCTCCATTTTGTTTCCTCCCTCCAGCCATTGTTCCCTTCACCATTGGTCCCTGCCAGGCCAATTCTTCCATTATTGCAATACAGCACCGATTGGTGGATGGCTTTCCAGACTCCAACACTCAATCCACACCACCCAATCATGGATCACCCCACACCTGTTAAAACATGGCTTCTCACTTCAGTCTTTCTCTCTCTCTGGCATGAGGCTAGGCTTGTTGTCATTTTGGTAAACCTGTAACTTTGACAGTATTGCATCTCGTTTATTGGCCTTTGGTGCTTAGTAGTAATTTCCTTGTGTGTGTATGGCCACAGAGAGAGCATTGTTAGTTATAGTTTGTTTTTGTATATATTCTGCTTTTGTTTCTGTATAATTAATGTGTTTTTCTCTCTTTCTCAGGAAGCACAGATGGGGTGA
This sequence comes from Notolepis coatsorum, assembly GCF_963971535.1. Lineage (NCBI taxonomy): Eukaryota > Metazoa > Chordata > Actinopteri > Aulopiformes > Paralepididae > Notolepis > Notolepis coatsorum. Next base: position 115,767,421 of record NC_140172.1, read on the forward strand.
GCTGCCATTTCCTTTTGACATTGTTTTCTCCTGTTTTGGTTAGGTAAGAGTAGTTTAGGTAATGTAATCTCTTGTACCATAGATTAGATTGTGTTTATTTGGAGTATAGTGGTGTTTGTTTGTTGTTTTGGCCTGGGCTCACCCCTGAGCTACATGTGCTTCCTTTGCCTCTATTCAATAAATATCATTGTTGTTTACAAACCTGGTCCATCTTTTCTGTCAACCAACTCTTATGTTACAGCCCTTTACCCTTAGACACACAGGGGTCGTAACATAAATGGGGGCTCTGCCTGGATTTTGTAACCCGTGTTCAATTGTTGGTTGATGGATTTGGTGAACTGTGTTTGTTTACACTTGTATAGTTATTGATTAATTTGTGTAAAAATGGCATTTGTGTAAAAAAAAATAATGGCAGTTAGTACTTTTGATCTGGGGAAATTCTTGAGCAATCCTACTTGGGAAGCGCTAGATAGCTGCCGCAAGGCAGACTTAGTGGAGATTGCCACACATTTTAAACTCTCGGTTCAACAAAAGCATCTTAAGCAGGATATCAGGTGTCTTGTGGTAGATAAGCTGTTGGAGCAGGGGACGCTTGTTTTACCTGCGGTCTCTGATGAACATGCAAGTCCTCCTGGTGAACCTACGGAAGCACCGCCTTCTGAGGAGCAAGCCCATGATGCTGAAAAGGCAGGTGTGAACGTCACATTGCCACATTTTCACTTGACCTCTCCTGTGTCAACTGGGTCTCGAGAAGGGGCCCAGGTCAAGGTTAGAATAGCACGTCTCCAGATGGAGGCTCAGGAGAAGGCACAAGCACGTGAGGCGGAGTATCGGCTTCGTAGAATGGAGCTTGAGGCAGAAAATGAAAGGGCTGTTAACATTCGTAGGTTGGAGCTTGAGCATGAAGTGGAAAAAGAGCTCAGACTGCGGAGGTTGGAGCTGGAAGTCCTAAGGAGTGAATCCAACTCTGCTACACCGACTCCTCCACAAGGCCCGGGTATGTCCTCCTCCACAGCTTATTCATCACACACTTTTGATATAAGTAAACACATTGCTTTGGTGCCTCCGTTCCGAGAGACAGAAGTTGATACTTATTTTAATGTGTTTGAGCGTATTGCTGCTTCATTGCGCTGGCCAAGAGAGGTCTGGCCTTTGTTGCTTCAATGCAAATTGACTGGTAAAGCCCAAGAGGTTTGTTCAACACTTTCCCTAGAAGATAGTCTGTTGTATGATACTGTGAAGGCTGCCATCCTTCGTGCATATGAGCTTGTGCCCGAAGCTTATAGGCAGAGGTTTCGCAGTCACAAGAGAGCTGTCAACCAGACCTTTGTAGAGTTTGCTAGAGAGAAGGGAACTCTCTTTGATAAATGGTGTGCAGCAAGCAAGGCCTCAGATCTTAACTCTCTCAGAGAACTCATTCTATTAGAAGAGTTTAAGAATCGTTTGCCAGAGCGTATTGTAATTTACCTGAGTGAGCAGAAAGTGTCCACTCTGCAGCAAGCTGCTGTATTAGCTGATGAGTTTGCGCTAACCCATACAACTGTGTTTGTAGATAGGCGTGACTCGTTTCTCCCCCATGATTTCTCTCAGAAACATTCTGTCCCCAACCATCCAGAATTCACACACCCCCGACCAAAAATGTCACCTCCACGCTCAAAAGAGGAGCGGACATGTTACTACTGTCATAAATCTGGTCATGTTATTTCTGACTGTTTAACATTGAAACGTAAGCAGCAACCGTCCTCTCAGAACTTTAGACAACCCAAAGGGGTTGGTCTGATTAAAATGGCACCTGATTCCGATCAACAGATGCACAATGATCAGGATGTTCTCGATCCTTGTTTCAGGCCATTTACTTCCAAGGGTTTAGTTTCCTTGACAGGGGATCCAAAAGATCAGTGTACAGTTCAGATCTTACGAGATACTGGAGCCTCACAATCCTTTATCCTCTCTGATGTACTACCTCTGTCTGAGAAATCTTCCTGTGGTTCTAGTGTCCTAGTTCAAGGTATTGAGATGGGTTTCGTGCCAGCCCCGTTACACTGTATTCATGTACAATCTGATTTGGTCACTGGTTTCTTTAAATAGGGGTGAGACCTTCCTTGCCAGTTAAAGGCATTTCCTTTATCATGGGAAATGATTTAGCTGGAGGACAGGTGAACGCTGTGCTGGAAGTGTTGGATCACCCAGACACAGATTCTCTGCCTGATGACTTGTCACAGAACTTCCCTGAAGTTTTTTCTGCAAGTGTTGTCACTCGGGCTCAATTGAAAAAGAGAGGTGATGAAATTAATTTGTCTGACTCTGTTTTTGCTTCAGCCTTTGTCAGGGAGGAGTTGCTGGCTCCAACTTCTGATACCGCTGACAAACCACCGACTCATAGTAAGGTACCCCCACAGACAACTGTAACTAGTTCCGACGCTTTGAAGTTACCCGTTACTCGTGAAATGCTAATTACTGCCCAGAAGGCTGACCCTTCTCTTGCAAAATGTTTCTCTTCTCTTGAAACAGAACAGAGGAGAGAGTTGCATTCTTATTTTGTGGATGAAGGAGTTTTGATGCGTACATGGAGGTCCCATGGTACTAGACTGGCAGAGCATGCACAATCGGAGATAGGGCTACCAGATCAGGTACCAGACTGGAGCACTGTTTATCAGATTGTTGTCCCTGCAGTTTATCGTCAGCATGTACTGTTCTTGGCCCATGACCACCCTTGGTCTGGACACTTGGGAGTCACTAAAACATACAACAGAATACTTCAACATTTCTTTTGGCCCGGTTTGAAGTCCGATGTAGCACAGTACTGTCGTACCTGTAGTACTTGTCAGATCACCGGAAAGCCAAACCAGGTAATTCCACCTGCTCCCCTCTGTCCTATACCAGCGGTCGGTGAACCATTTGAACATGTCATAGTTGACTGTGTTGGTCCGTTGCCAAGGACCAAAGCCGGCAATCAGTTTTTGTTGACAATAATGTGTACCGCCACCCGTTTCCCTGAGGCTATCCCTCTTCGCAGAATTACAGCGCCTGTAATAATTAAGGCTTTGACGAAGTTCTTCTCCACGTTTGGACTGCCTAAGGTAGTACAAACGGACCAAGGCACCAACTTCCTGTCTAGGTTATTTGAGCAAGTGTTACAGTCCCTGGGTATCCGACATATAGTGTCCAGTGCCTACCACCCTGAAACTCAGGGGGCTCTAGAACGTTGGCATCAGACCTTAAAGTCCATGCTGCGTAAATATTGCTTAGACACAGAGAAAGATTGGGATGAGGGTGTCCCCCTTGTTCTATTTGCTGCGCGAGAGACCATACAGGAGTCTCTTGGTTTCAGTCCTGCTGAGCTCGTTTTTGGGCACACTGTTAGAGGGCCTCTGAAAGTTCTTAAAGAACGGTTCATGTCAAAGGGTGCCAGCACACCCACTAATGTTCTAGATTTTGTTAGCCAGTTTCGAGAGCGACTCCATCAGGCGTGCTCTCTCGCAAAAGAAGCGCTCTCTTCTTCCCAGAGAACTATGAAACGGCACTATGACGAGAAAGCTGTTTCTCAATCTTTCCAGCCAGGTGATAAGGTTCTAGTCCTGTTACCTATCCTTGGTTCTGCTCTTTCCGCTCGTTTTTCCGGACCGTATGCAATAGACAAGAAGATAAGTGATACAGACTATGTGGTTCGCACCCCTGATCGTAAACGTCACTCTCGTGTTTGCCACATCAATATGCTTAAACCATATTTTTCCAGAGATAGTGTGCAGGTGAAGACCTCAGACCAGACAGCCGGACTGGCCGTCTCTGCTGTTGCCTCAACTCCAATAGTTCCGGACTCTCCTGACGTTAGTGGTGAGGATGTAGATGGCTTGGAGTTGCGCAATGCAGCCCATCAGGGTGCTAGATTGTCCAACACTGAGATGTTATTGAACCTGCCCACTCACTTAGCACACTTACCTGAGGAGCAGCGAGAGGACATCACAAATTTGATTCAGGCCTACATGGCTCTGTTTGGTGATGTTCCCTCCTGTACTTCTGTATTGGCCCATGATATTAATGTTAACAATGCTGTGCCTATCAAGCAACATGCATACCGTGTTAACATCACCAAGAGGGCCATGATGCAACAGGAGGTTGACTATTTGTTAAAACATGGTTTAGCCAAGCCAAGTTGCAGTCCCTGGAGTTCACCTTGCTTGTTAGCTCCCAAATCGGATGGAACTCCTAGATTTTGTACTGATTTCCGAAAGGTAAATGCTGTCACCGTGCCTGATTCCTTCCCACTGCCCCGCATGGAAGATTGTATTGACAACCTTGGATCTGCCACCTATGTTAGCAAACTAGATTTGTTAAAGGGTTACTGGCAGGTCCCTTTGACCCCCCGTGCCTCGGAAATCTCGGCGTTTGTTACTCCTGAAAATTTTTTGCAATATACTGTAATGCCTTTTGGAATGCGTAATGCCCCGGCCACTTTCCAGCGACTGGTGACCCTAGTCCTGGCTGGTGTTCCAAATTGTAATGCCTATCTCGATGACCTGGTTGTCTATTCGACCAACTGGCGTGACCACATGACAACCTTGCAAACTGTCTTTGACTGCTTAGCTGGAGCCTCCCTGACCCTTAACCTTGCCAAGTGTGAGTTCGGCAAGGCTACGGTTACCTATCTTGGTAAGCAGGTAGGACAAGGCCAAGTGCGTCCGGTGGATGCAAAAATATCTGCAATCACAACTTTTCCAGTGCCTACTACTAGGCGGGAATTGCGTAGATTCCTTGGGATGGCTGGGTATTACCGTGGTTTTTGCCGGAACTTTTCTTCTGTCGTTACTTCTCTCACTAGCCTGTGTAGCCCGTCCAAACCATTCATTTGGACAGCTGATTGTCAAAATGCATTTGATGGTGTTAAAGCTCTCTTATGCAGTTCCCCTGTTCTCTCTGATCCAGATTTCTCCCTGCCGTTCCAGCTGGAGGTGGATGCCAGCGGGGTGGGAGCTGGAGGGGTGTTATTACAGGAAGATCACGATGGTGTCAGTCACCCGGTTTGTTATTTCTCCCGGAAATTTAACAAACATCAACTAAACTATTCCACTATTGAAAAGGAGACTTTGGCTATGTTGTATGCGTTGCAACATTTTGAGGTGTATGTCGGTTCGAGCGTATTACCAGTGGTAGTATACACCGACCACAACCCATTGGTTTTTCTGTCGCGGATGTACAACCACAATCAGCGCCTCATGCGTTGGGCGCTCATAGTGCAAAATTATAACCTCAGCATAATGCATAAGAAGGGGTCTGAGAATGTGTTGGCGGATGCTCTATCTCGGAGTTAAATCTCTCGTGCTGTCGACTTGTTCTATTTTGCTGTCGACTCGTTCTACTGTATATCGCTGTCGACTTGTTCTATTTTGCTGTCTACTCGGTCTATGTTGCTGTGGACTCGTTTTATGTGGACTCGTTCTGTCATTTTTGACCCGTGTGGTTGTACCAACTGCTAGTTTTTTCATAGCTCTTTGTTTTGGAGTACATGTACATGTACATGTTATCTCGGGGATGTTATCTCGTTGTTAGAAAGAAAAAAAACATGTTTAGTTTAGTTGGTGTTAGGTGTCAAACATGTTTTTGTCTTATGTATGGGGGTGTTACATCCCAATGTATATATTCCCCAGTGTGTGTCTCCATGTGTGTGTGTTCTCCATTTTGTTTCCTCCCTCCAGCCATTGTTCCCTTCACCATTGGTCCCTGCCAGGCCAATTCTTCCATTATTGCAATACAGCACCGATTGGTGGATGGCTTTCCAGACTCCAACACTCAATCCACACCACCCAATCATGGATCACCCCACACCTGTTAAAACATGGCTTCTCACTTCAGTCTTTCTCTCTCTCTGGCATGAGGCTAGGCTTGTTGTCATTTTGGTAAACCTGTAACTTTGACAGTATTGCATCTCGTTTATTGGCCTTTGGTGCTTAGTAGTAATTTCCTTGTGTGTGTATGGCCACAGAGAGAGCATTGTTAGTTATAGTTTGTTTTTGTATATATTCTGCTTTTGTTTCTGTATAATTAATGTGTTTTTCTCTCTTTCTCAGGAAGCACAGATGGGGTGAGCTGCCATTTCCTTTTGACATAGTTGTCTCCTGTTTTGGTTAGGTAAGAGTAGTTTAGGTAATGTAATCTCTTGTACCATAGATTAGATTGTGTTTATTTGGAGTATAGTGGTGTTTGTTTGTTGTTTTGGCCTGGGCTCACCCCTGAGCTACATGTGCTTCCTTGGCCTCTATTCAATAAATATCATTGTTGTTTACAAACCTGGTCCATCTTTTCTGTCAACCAACTGTTATGTTACAGCCCTTTACCCTTAGACACACAGGGGTCGTAACAGTGCAACTGCGCCACCGTGTGTGATAATCCGGTAACGGACTTACTGGCAGATCAACTGGATCCTGGTGGTATGAAAATAGCGTTTATTTGATAATTACAGCGGCAATTGAATGAATGAGTGCAGATTAAAAATCAGCGTTTTAACATGGGAGTCAATGAGAAGAAAAAAACACTAGGTTACACCCCAAGCTAAGCTCTATAACTTCTTTTTTATGGGTATTCTAATAATGATCGTTTTACATGTTTGATATGTATAGACAATGAGCAAACTGACCCAATTTCATGACATAATAATCAACACAGCCATCGTTGTACACAGAAACACAAATAAATATAGGCAAAAAACACAAAATAGTCGCTAAGGGGGCAGAATGATACCTCCATTATTTACTGTGTTTTGTGGTGTGTTTTTTATCTATCTATCTGTCTATCTATCTATCTATCTATCTATCTATCTATCTATCTATCTATCTATCTATCTATCTATCTATCTATCTATCTATCTATCTATCTATCTATCTATCTATCTATCTATCTATCTATCTATCTATCTATCTATCTATCTATCTATCTATCTATCTATCTATCTATCTATCTATCTATCTATCTATCTATCTATCTATCTATCTATCTATCTATCTATCTATCTATCTATCTATCTATCTATCTATCTATCTATCTATCTATCTATCTATCTATCTATCTATCTATCTATCTATCTATCTATCTATCTATCTATCTATCTATCTATCTATCTATCTAGGGGTGGAACAGTACGCATTTGAACTGTATACTGTTCGGTACAACCTCCACGGTTCGGGGCATGTGTCTATTGTTCGGTTCGGGGAATGCGCAGAAAAATATGCAAACATGACAGCAGCTTTGGAGTTGCACAAGGAAGCTGCCTTGGTCCATTACTCTTCTCACTATATATGCTGCCCCTCGGGGACATCATTCGAGACCACAATGTATGCTTCCATAGTTATGCTGATGATACACAACTATATATCTCCGCAGAACCAAATAACACTACAGCCATACAGTCCATTACAAATGGTCTGTTAGCAATAAACAAGTGGATGAACAATAACTTCCTAAAATTAAACGAAAGCAAGACCGAAATCCTATTGATCGGCCCAAAATCGAAAAGGGAAGTGCTGTGTGAAAACCTGGGGAGTCTGTCATCCTATGTAAAGACTGAGGTTACAAGCCTAGGTGTCATCTTGGACTCAGACCTGACCTTTAAGTCTCATATAAATAAGGCCATGAAAATGTCATTCTTCCACCTAAGAAACATAGCGAAAGTAAGACCTTTCGTAAATAAAAAGGATGCAGAGACACTGATTCATGCTTTTGTATCAAGTCGGCTTGACTATTGTAATGCACTGTTCACTGGTCTTCCCAAAGCAACCATTGGGAAGCTTCAGCTTATCCAAAACTCTGCAGCTCGATTACTAACTCATACAAGGAGAAGAGAACATATCACTCCAGTCCTAGCCACTCTGCACTGGCTTCCAATAACTCATAGAATTGATTTTAAGGTCCTTTTCCTAACATATAAAGCTCTTAATGAGCAAGGCCCAAAATACATAGCAAATTCCCTAGTTAGTTATCTGCCCTCAAGAACGCTACGGTCATCCACTACATCCACTACATCCACTGGGCTTTATTTTAAATAACAAACTTTCTAACGAAAAAATGGCACAAAAAGTTATTACTAAGGTCAATCAAAAAAACAAATTTTTATTTAGAATTTCCTCGTTCATAAATAGGAACGCTCTGAGGACCCTAGCTGGAGCCCTCATCCAATGTCACTTTGACTATGCTTGCACTTCATGGTACAGCAACATATCAAAACAAATGAAGACAAAGCTCCAGACCTCCCAAAACAAACTAGTGAGACTCCTGCACAACCTTCACTTTAGGACTCACCTAACGCCAGCCCACTTTAGCAGGCTGGGATGGCTTAGGGTTGAAGAAAGAGTACACCAGCTTAAAATGCTACTGGTTTTTAAAGTACTAAAAGAAACGGTCCCCAAGTACCTAGTCAATTATTTTAATAAAGTAGGAGATGTCCACAAACACGCCACAAGAGGAAGCCCCACGGACCTGGTCCCGCCGAGAGTCAGGACATGCATGGGGAAAGATGCATTTTTTTACTCTGCTACGGTAATGTGGAATGCCCTGCCAACATTTTTAAAACTCCTGAACTCCCCTCTCGGATTTAAATCCGCCCTAAAAACATGGCTCAGCAGCAACTCAAATTGGTCTTAAAATGTTTTTTTTATCTCTTTTATCATAACTTGGCTTTTATTTCTTTTATCATGAGTTGCTTTTAAGGGTTTGCGGATTTTCTTTTAACATTAGTTAACTGTATGAGTTGTCAGGTTAGGTGTTTTTATAATTTTTTTTTTAGAATGTGTCCTGTCAGTGTACATGTCCATTTGTGTTTCTGTGTCTTTTTATGTTCCATGTATGGACCACAATGGAAACAAGCCTTGGCTTTATTGTGTTTTATCCATTTTTGACCTGCGTTATTGACACTGTTATTGTCTTGTCTTTTAAAATGTTTTTTTTGTCATACGATTTGTGTCAAAATAAAGTATTCAATTCAATTCAATTCAATACAGGTTTACTAGACATGCCCAGAAACCAAAAGAGGATAGGAAGTATGGCATTTGCCAACTATGCCCCAAAACTATGGAACACACTACCAACACACATCAGAAACGCCAGCTCCATACAAATTTTTTAAGAAAAATTTAAAACGTACCTATACAGTTTAGCTTACAAATAGTTATGGCTTGGAAAAACCTGATGGATCCATGAGGCTAGGATAAGCCTTGTGGACCCAACTTTTTAGATGAAGGAACGGGTACATACGCACACAATACACGACCACTGATGGATCCGTAAGGCTTGGATAAGTCTTATGGACCCAACTCTTTAGATGAGGGAACGGGAACATACGCACACAATACGCGGCCACTGATGGATCCATGGGGCTTGGATAAGTCTTATGGACCCAACTCTGACCACTGACCACATGAGGGAACGGGTACATATGCACACAATACGCGGCCACTGATGGATCCATGGGGCTTGGATAAGTCCTATGGACCCAACTCTGACCACTAATAAAAACGTAACTACACTAGCGTTATAAGAGCTAACATTGCTACCTACCGTACAAGTGCATTGGTTTAGTGCATTTCCTACTTCCGGTTGCTACTGAGCGGACATGTTTGTGCGGACCTGTTCTCCCAAACTGGTAATCAAATGACTGTTTTCATGTTTTTATTTTTACGTTATTTTCATTTTTACGTTATTATTATTATTATTATTATTATTATTATTATTATTATTATTATTATTATTATTATTATTATTATTATTATTATTATTATTGTTGTTGTTATTATTATTTTTTCTTTTCTTTTTTTTTTCTCTTTTTTTTTTTTTTTTTTTTTTTTTATAAACATTGATCTTAACTGATCACTGTGACTTTATTGCTTTTATCGTTATATATGCCTATGTTTGTGTACAGCACTTTGAGCTACATGACATGTATGAAAGGTGCTTTATAAATACTTACTTACTTACATACACACACACTAACCACTAACCGTGGAAACGCTCACAGCGAAGTGACTCCACGACACCAGTTCCATAAGTGGGGAAGGGGGGGGGGGGGGGGTATATTGACGAGGCTTGACAACAGAGGTTCAAAGATAACTTGTTTGTTTATATTATATCTCTTCATGCATCAGGGCTTCTCCAGGTTCCAACGCCGTGTTACTGTTGACTATTTACTTCCTCGTGTGACGTCACTTCAAATACACCAAGATGCTCAAAAAGCAAAAGCGAGTCGAGTCGATTAGGTACCATGCAGTGTAAAAGCGGCATAAGAGAATACTTCATAATGTTTCATGCAATTAAAAAGTTAATATATATATATATTTAGTACACATGATTTATTTATTTTAAATAATAGTGACACTTTTCCTTTTTGATAAGAAATCCAGCCATATTCCTTTCATTGTATTTTTATCGCAAGATTAACGTAAACATTTTTAAAGTGTCCTTTTGAGTGGAGAAAATTAGAGGACGTGCCCTATTGGTGCCCCTTCAATTGTAGAATTTGACCATGTGCCCCCACAGTGGAAAAACGTCACGCTAAAGTTGTGAGGATGGGATTTGGCGGAGCCCAATAGCAGAACACAGGAGGTGAGAGGATGGAGCGTTTTAGGGTGTTTTAATATAGTTTCCCCAAGCAGACAGTTAGACAATTTGGAATGTGCGACAGACAGGTACAGGAATGTTCTTGGGGTTAGTACAGGTGCACTCCTTGTGCAGCACGAGGCAGGTAGACAGGGCTGTGTCGTGGGTGAGAGCAGGAGCACTCCTTGTGCAGCACGGGATGTCCAGGTAGGAGGTGTACTGAACAAAGGTTAGGTCAAGGAATATCAACAAGTACAGGTTTGCAAAGCGTAGGTGCAGTCTTCGTACTCCCACGAAGATGGAACAGGATCTGCCAGTTGATGTACCATCTTGTTGATGAGGGGATGAGTGACATCCGTGTTGAGTGAAGAGCTGGCAGCGTGTAAATCAGGGCATGAGAAACAGCCGTGTTGATTGATGAGCTTGGCAGCGTGTGAATCCGGGGAACGGATGCTGCCCATATATGGGTGTGAGAGGATAAGGGGTGAGTGAGGCTTCCGTCGTGAAAGTGGGGGAGGATGAGGAGGAGTGAAGAAGGCTCTCGCCGTGATTATGACAAAAGTGCCCCTTTGAGTGGCAAAAACAAGAGGACGTGTCCATTGGTACCCTTCCAATGGTCTAAACTTGACAATGTGCCCCCACAGTTGAAAACATCGTGCTAAAGTGCCCTTTTGAGTGGCGAAAATGAGAGGATGTGGCCTATTGGTGCCCTTTCAATGGTCTAAACTGGACCATGTGCCCCTATGGTTGAAAAACGTCACGCTAAAGTGCCCTATTGAGTGACGAAAATGAGAGGACGTGCCCTATTATCTGCCCTTCACATGGGAAAACATAGCAAGACAATTAAATAACGTGTCTTAATGAGTTCTCTGTTAGTGGATAAAATGTGATGTAGCTTACTAGGGCAGGCTTTCCCAAAGTGGGTGCCATGATGACAACAGTCTAGGGGTGTTGCCAAATAGTTCAACCCTGCTTATATTCAAAACACATATATGGCCATTAGCAAATAGTAATAAAATAGTTTTTGCAAGGGGCCAATGGGCTAATATCTAGCTAACATTTTGATGTTTCTCGATCTGCATTGTCCCTATTTTCTTTTCCAATGTATCCTTTAGGTTAGAGTAAGTTAGTTTAACTGTATTTGAAAGTAAAAGACAAAATACATTGTTGCCAATGATGAAACAATAACGTTTAAAATACTCATTCCCAATCCCATTGTTGAAAATATACTGTGGCGATCGGTGAAGAATGAGGCTGTTCGACTTCTCTTCAGGCACTTTATTGACCGCCTGGACAATTACTCTCAACAGAAAGTGACCACTGGGTTATAATAAAAACAACAAACTGCTGGCTAACACTAGCACTCACTTTGTATGGCAAGTTAACTACTACTGAATTCACACACTAGCTTCCCTAAATAACTAGCTAGTTCTCTTTCATTAATGTAGTTATAGTAACTGTCAAGACTGAGTTATAGTTCAGTTATCACAGCCATGCTAGCTCCGAACTGCCAGTTAAATTATCATACTGGTCATCTCGTCTCGCTCTTTGCCATTATGAGATAACTCTTATCTCCTAGCACCTACTGTGCTCATGATCAAACAATTTGCACTCATGCACGTGTCCTGCTATAAGACGCCGGACATGGTCACACTCTACCTTCCTCTTTTTTGTTTCCAACATGGACGTTGCAGTGCACTCCGAGAACTAGTTGTTATGAAATGCAGGGAGAAATTACACAATGTTGGGTTTTCTCCGGAGGTTCACCAGCCCCTGGAATCTTCTCTGCATATCCTAACAGCGCATCGGACCTGTCCTGGGGTTCCCTCATCTCGTGACAGCGGATCGAGGGATGTCGCGCGACGGCTAGCAGTCAAGCTAGGTCGCGCACAGGTAGGGTCTGCGCTGCCAGGCATTAATGCTAGCATTTGTGATACTGCTCGTTGTCCCATGAGACAGCCAAATTGTGTATTGGCGCAAGGGGCAGGATATTTGGGTAAACATGGTCGTCATGACTCTGAATTGGATGTTTTCACGGCTATCCTGGAGCGAGCGGCTAATGCTAATGCTACGATGCTGGGTCACTGTTCCTTTGTTCCCCGCCGTGGGCTGTCACCACTCTTCCCTCCTCTTAACCGGTTCATTGCTGAAGGTCAATCGGTGTCTAATGTGTTTTTTTTTTAGTTGAGGCTTATTTACCGCTTTTACGGGTGGATGGGCTGACAACAGGGCGCAAGGCAGGTGTGCCGTGGCTTGAGAGCCAAGTAGCATCGGTCCTTTGCCCTGGCATGATTGAACGGTGTCCCACCCGGAAGCCGACGCCAGAGGGCGAGTCGGCTTGGCAGGTGGCCGTATGGGCTGATGAAGTTTATACCGCCGCAGGACGGAATTTAGCGGCGACCAGTGTCATTGCTCAGTTGACTGCTTTTCTGTCCACAATGGTGTCAGGTAGTGGGGCCGTAGGGCCAGCCGACGTCGAAAACATTGCGCGTGTTTTTGGGGTTATAGAGCTTCTAACTCAGTCGCAAGTTATAACCGCAGGGAGGACCAGGATGCTGTCAACTCTTATTCACAGGCATCTTTGGTTGGAGCAGTCTTCCTCCTCAGGGCTCCCCTCTCCGCAGAGAGACTCCTTGGTCTTTCCGCAGGAGCGCAGGCGGTATTTGACCTAGGCCCCACACCGCCTCGCACCATGCAGCCAGGTGAGGGTGCGGCCTTGCCAACGACTGTGGCGAGGCCCTCAACCAGCGGCCATGTTTCCCCCGCCTGAGGTACCCTGGACACAAAGAAAACAGGTGATCGCAAGGCCGACAGCCTTGGCGGCGGAGGGATCGGCTACATTAGATGAGCACGCCCTAAAAAAACGTTGCCGTCTAGCTGTGTCTAGCTCGCTCTCCGGTCACTCCCCCCCCCAACCCCAGCGGGATAAGGGCTCTGATTTGTTCCCTTTGGCTGCGGGCCACGTGCCTTCAATGAGGCGCAAGTAGCCCCACGTTTCGCTTCTCATGGGGACAGAGGCTGACACCCAGTTTCTGGCTAGGCCTGGGTCTGTCCGTGAGAATGCTGTGCTGTCAAGCGGCAACCACGCCACACGTTCTGCGTCTGTGTTTGGTGAGCCTGGTGTTGTGTCTGTCAACGTCAAAGGTTGTCAGCGGGGGAACTCGAGGCCCATGGGGTCGCAGCGCGAGTTCCCCCAGCCCCGTCCTCGCCAGGCCGGGTATCACGTTAGTGCATCCCACGGCCGGAAGACCGGCGGTGGTCACGCAGGCGTGCGTGATTTGGGTGGTAGTAATATCACTGCAGGGCTACGGTGTGTAGGAACCCACCCTGTCAAGCAGTGTGGGGACCTCGCGCCTTGCATGTCCAGCTGTAGAACGGTTCCTCAGCAATCCATGCCGGGGAGGTGTTTCTGTCGGGGTCCCCCCTTGGGTGCGATTGCCTCGTTGGTGGTGTCAGGGTGCGATATCCCGGCTCCACAAGATGCCTTGCTCGCGCTGTTGGCGGGTCCAGGGTTGGCAACGCACAGCGGGTGGGACCGGGCCGCCTATCTACGGTTCCTAGCGGAACCGCACCAAGTGGCGGCGGGTGCGCTTTGGGATTATCATCACATATGGCTACAGCAGTGCCGTATGTCGAAGTGGATGGCGAGAACACTGAGGCGGGGGCTTGTGTTGCAGTTTGCGCTACCCCACCCTCCGTTTTCAGGTTTGGTGCAGACCTTGTTGTCAGGGTCAGCAGCAGTGACAGCTCTGGCCGACGAGATCCAATCTCTGTTAGCGAAGCAAGCCATCGTTGTGGTCCCAAAGGAGGACGCGATGTGTGGCGTTTACTCCCGGTATTTTCTGGTGCCCAAGAAATCAGGAGGTGTCAGACCTATTCTGGATCTGTCTGCATCAAACACCTGATAAGCTCCGTCAGAGTGGGGGACTGGTTCACCTCCATAGACCTGAAGGATGCGTACTTTCACATCCCGATCTTCCCTCCTCATAGGAAATTCCTTCGCTTCCTCTTTCAGGGTGTAGCATACGAATACCAGAGGCTGCCGTTTGGCTATTCTCTGGCCCCTCGCATATTCACCAAGTGCGTAGAGACCGCGCTGGAGCCTCTACGTCGTCAGGGGATACAAGTTATTTTCTATCTCGACGACATTCTGCTCCTCAGCCGGTCGGAGGAGGTCGCCAGGTATCATACCAGGCTCGTTGTGGAATTCCTCACCAGTCTGGGTTTTGCTGTGAACTGGAAGAAGAGTACTCCTCTTCCCAGTCAACAGGTGGAGTACTTGGGCTTGGTTCTAAGCTCAAGGCCCATGAGGGCAACCCTCTCAGAGCGACGGCGAGTGGATATTCTCGGCGTGCTCAGGGGCCTCCGTCCTGGCAGGACGGTTACGGCGCTGTCCGTGATGCGCCTGCTCGGTATGATGGCATCTGCTCACTCTGTGGTCCCTCTTGGCCTCCTCTTCATGAGGAGGATACAGAGGTGGTTTTCCAGTATGAAAATAGACCTGGTGAGAGGCAAGTGGAAACGACTGAAGGTTCCCGTGTCAATACTGGGGGATCTCGACCACTGGGGGAAGACTGGTACCCTCACCAGCGGGATCTCCATGGGCTGCAGGCTGTCACATGTCACGGTCTTCACCGACGCCTCCCTCACGGGATGGGGGGGGACTTGTCAGACCAACGCAGTAGGGGGCAGCTGGACGTGCCATGCTACCCGGTCTGCACTGCATATCAATGTGTTGGAATTGAAGGCGGTCCTTCTGGTCCTCAAACGGTTCGGCCACCTGGTGGTGGGTGAGCACGTGATGGTCAGGACGGACAACACGACGACAGCGTCGTATATCAACAGACAGGGTGGAGTACGCTCCGTCTGTCTGCACCAGGCAGCGGTCGAGCTCTGGCTATGGGCGTCTCTCAATCTGCGCAGCCTGAGGGCGCTCCACATCCCTGGCAAGGAGAATGTGGGCGCAGATGTAATGTCGCGGGGCGGTCCTCATCCCGACGAGTGGGGACTACGTCCAGATATACAGATGGAGCACTGGAATACAGAGCCTCTCCCGCTGGTACCAAGCTTGGTGACGCTATGTGAGGCGAGTTGACGGGTGGTGATGCAGCACTGCCTGGTTCAACCAGTAGGGGGAGTCGAGTTACACGGTGGAGAGAGGGAACTATCGTTCTATGTGTGTGTGTGTGTGTGTGTGTGTGTGTGTGTGTGTGTGTGTGTGTGTGTGTGTGTGTGTGTGTGTGTGTGTGTGTGTGTGTCTGTGTCTGTGTCTGTGTGTGTGTGTGTGTGTGTGTGTGTGTGTGTGTGTGTGCATGCGACACTACAGACTTGGACATATTATTTTGCAATGTAATGCTTTTCTGTTGATTATTTGACTGTCATTGGTACAGTAATGGTGTGGTATTTTCGATTAACGTGTGTTTTTTATGGATAATCAGCTAGATGTACAGTATTATTCTTTACGTTGAGACAACCCAACATGCTGGCACCGAAGACCCGCCCCTACTCTGCCTCTGATTCGCAGACTGTGGCTCTAGTTAGGCTCTGGTTAGGGGAAATGTAAACTGGACCATCGACTATTGTGATCATAGTAGGGTCATCTGTGGCACTTTTGTGACCGTGGAGAGCGAAGCTCCGTTTCTCAATGGATTAGCATTGAGCTAGCGATATTACACATTCGACAATGAAACAGCACAATATTGATGAAACTCACCAAAACCGTCTTGGGAAGTGGTGTGTTCTTAACAGCAACACCCTCTTCGGTTTTGTAAATGGAGGACTCTTTTATGACTGTTTGATAACTATTATCATGGTGCTAGTTTATGCCGGTTCTATCAGTGTTCAGTGTCTGCGTCAATCTCTTAAAAGGGCAGTGAGGCAATTCAAAGGATTTGGTCAAAACGTTGTTAACCTCACATGAATATACATATCACTGAATGGCATTAACTGTTTAAATGTTCTTATACTGATTGATTGATTGAATTGATTGAAAAGTGTATTAACAGATTGCAGAATGGGTACAGTACAGTACAGCTCAATACATACAATTGTTAAGGGGATGCAGAACAGAGAAAGACTTTCGTCTTGTTTACATCAGGGTCCCCCATTTTCAATTCATCATAACATATGACATACATGACATACAGATAGACAGTACTGCTACATCTATACATTTATGACATATCAGATTTGCAAATACAGTACTGTTTGTGATACAAAAGTGTCCAGAAAAAGAGTGTATATACATTTGGCGTAGAAGCT
The DNA here is from genome assembly GCF_963971535.1 of Notolepis coatsorum. Lineage (NCBI taxonomy): Eukaryota > Metazoa > Chordata > Actinopteri > Aulopiformes > Paralepididae > Notolepis > Notolepis coatsorum. Next base: position 115,784,260 of record NC_140172.1, read on the forward strand.
GTACATTGGAGGAGGTTGGGTGGGTGGGGTGGGGTCGGGTGGGTGGGTGAGGGCTGTACATTGGAGGTGGGGGGGGGGGGGGTTGGGTAGGGGACACACACACATTTTACACTGTACATTGGAATACTGACAAAGCCTTACTTGGTAATTTACTGTACAACTAGGTTAGGACATTTGTAGGGGCCAGTTTCGAATTGCAGTCTCACGTAGGTGTTTTTTGAGAGTGTTTTTGAAAGTGGGTAGTGATTCACATTCCTTTACAGCTTTAGGTAGGGCGTTCCACATTGATGTGGCATAATTGCGAAACGTGTTTAGTCCCTTGTTTGAGCCGAATCTGGGTTTTACATGATTTGTGGAGCTCCCTCTGGTGTTGTGATCGTGGTATTCACTGACCTTTGGGAAGTATTTTGACATGTACATGGGTACCTTGGTCGCGTAGTGTATCTTGTAGACCAGGCCCATTGCAAGTTGCTGTACTCTGTTGTCTACTCTAAGCCATCCTAGGTTGTCAAAGTGGGCAGGGGTGAGGTGGGTTCTAGGAGTCAGGTCAAGCAGTAGTCTGACTAGCTTGTTTTGAGATGTTTGTAATTTGTTTTTTAGTGCCTTTGAGGTGCTTTGGTACCATGAGGTGCAAGCATAGTCGTAGTACCCTTGAATGAGTGCTCCTGCTAGAGTCTTCAGGGTATTCTTGTTTACCAGAGAGGAGATCCGGTACAAGAATCGCGTTCGTTGGTTGACTTTTTTTATTACATTGGATGCCATTTTGTCACAGGAAAGATTAGCCTCTAGGATGGAACCCAGGTAGGTAATTTCATCTTTCCTTGTGATAATATTGTCACCCACTGTAACCGAGAAGCCGTCGGTCTTGCTGAGTTTGTTATTTGAACCGAAGAGAATGGACTCTGTTTTGCCCATGTGTAATGATAGTTTGTTGTCGGCGAGCCATATGCAGATTTTGCCTAGTTCCGAGCTGAGGGCCTTTTCAACCTGTAACTTGTTCTTGTCAGAGACCAGCAGGGCTGAGTCGTCCGCAAACAGGAACAAGTTGCAGTCACAAGCTGACGACATGTCATTTGCATAAATTAGGAATAGTAGCGGTCCTAGTATGCTTCCTTGTGGAACATACAATAGCATTAACTATTTATGTTCATAACACTTAGCATTAACTATTTATGTTTATAACTAAATAGTTATGAATCTGAAACCTGGGTTACACTTGGATTTCCTGAAAGGCGCTATATAAATCTAAGAGATAATTATTGTTATTATTACCCTGCACAACGGCCTGCGCGCACACTAAACTAGTGCACAAAAACACTTAACGTAACAGTTCATAATGCAAGGCATGGTTGGAACTTGAGGCACAATGTCCTCTGAGCAGCCCTGTCACTACAATACTATTCCATCCATTTACGTTTTCAGTTTTACGGTAGTGTCCATGCTTCTCCTGCAGCAAGCGCCCAGTCAGCCTCCCTAGCAGGTCAGCCTCTCCAGTTCCTAAAGCTGTGCTGAACTAAACACACCGGCATTATGTGCCTATAATGGACATGCATAGTTATTTTCAAATGAGAACACTTTCAGTTACAGTAACAGTCATGTAATCTAATATTAGGTCTTAAAATCATATTTTTTCATTTCATTTTCTTGAATCAAGTGTAGCTTATAGCTTAACATATAGCATGGAAATAACAAACATATTTTCTTTGGAGGTGTTTTAAAGGTGTATTGTTCCCTGTGTGTTTTTATCATAGAGGTGTGGTTATACTTTTAATCCGGATTGCCTAGACTACATGTTAATCTAATGTTAATCTTAATCAAGGATGAAGAGTATTTCACCATACATGATGCATCATGGCTTTCTGCTCGCTGATGGGGACCCATGTTGTGCAGTAGGTGCCCTTTTTTTCTTTTCACCCGTGCCCTTCAAACAGCCTGAGTCTGCCACTGTGAGGAGGTGAAGGAAGAGGATGAAGACGTAAGTGTAGGAGGGGGTGGAGGGGTTGGAGGAGGAGGGATATTGTATTCATTCAGATTCAAAGTGAAATATGAGTGCTAGAGCAGTAGAAAAAGAATGAAAAAAAAGTGAAAAGAAGCATGTCCTTGCATTTCCTGAAGAATCAGCTACGTGCAACATCAGCAGCACATGTATGAAGAAACGATGAGCTGCAGAAAGTAGAGCATGAGGACAGACTCATATTTAGCACAATAGCACAGATGTACCTACGTATGAGGCGAATGCAAACATGCTTGAAATTCAAAGCAGCACATTGCCAGACAATGACAAATAATGTCCTTGTGATTCTAAAAGAAAATTCTGCTGAAATAAGAGCATGAAACTACATCAGCAAAGGTAGGCAGAGATTACATGTAAAATTGTATGTAATCTAAAGCATAACATCACAGCTGTACAGTGCCTACAGTATTTGAGATGCCTTCAAATAAGTAAGTAAGCTAAAAATAAAAAATCCAAATAAATCAATACTACGCTGCAGTTGTCTTTGTCCATAATAAAGTGAAATAGCAAGAGGCCCGATTCTTCAAAACCACAATTACATTATTGTGATGAGCTTTGGAGAGAGACTGTACATAAGAGAGAAAGATAAACAGGGAGAGACGCTCAGCGACTAGTCCTCCTTAATATGCCACTCCAGTCCAGATAATGAACGGCTATCCCACAGAATAATTCATACCGAGGCACAAGTCGGAAGCGTAATCTAATTTGGCTTCCTGAGTATGATGGATGTGGGGCGTACTCAGTGTAGTAGAGCATATTTGGACCAATATGACTGAAATATGAAATTAAATCTTAATGCAGTCGAGGAAGATTTACTTTATTGTCAATTTTGACAATTTCAATTTGTCTTTTCGCATATCCCTCATAGTTAAATATTATACACAGTCCCCCACACATGTCCCCCACACATATGCATTTCTCAAGGGCACTTAGGAAGAGGTGGTGGGCACCGTAGATGTCACCTGCTCAGTCACCCTCAGTCACCAGCTAACAGCTGGAATACACCCTCCTGTCTGGGCTGGGGATCGAACCAGCGACCTTTCAATTACTGGAACAACCTCTTTACCGCTAGACCATCCTGCCTCCCCTGGTGGCACTAGAGAACCACCAGCCCTGACTCTGTGCGTCTTGGAGGGAGTGAAGTGAATTTCTTCAGGTAAAACTTTGGAAAGATATTTTCGAATTTAAGCCAAGGGCATTCTTTCCCTCGTACAACCATGCTGTGCCATGAAGATCAACCAGATGGCATCACTGAAGAACATATACTTACACGTTATCTCATGTGAATAACTGCTACGTAAAGGGTATTTGATGTTATAGTGTAATATGTGAGGTGTCATTGTGTCAGCTGTTACCTTGATGAAGATCTTGTCTTTTTTTTTTTTTTTTTTTTTTTTATTATTGCAAAAACAAAACTTATTAAAAGTCAGTACTCAACACACAATGTATAATGAAACTTTCAGTAAAGGTGGTTAAAATATATGCAAGTACAGAAACAGGATAAAACAAAAATAGTCAATAATAACATTTTAACCGTATACCGTGTATATCCAGCGAAGTTACAATTATATAAATGTTAGTATATAATATACCCCGAATACCTATTTTCTAAAACCCTACACACATATGCTCCAGCTCAAATCCCCCCCTCCCGGACCCCCTCTTGGATAGTACCTCCATTATCCCTCACTCCTAACCAGACATCACCATTATAGGCTAGCTTTTATTCTCTCCACCACTTCTAACCACATTAACATTTTGGATTCATTGAGCCCTAGAATTCTTGCTGTTGATATTTCTTGATATATCACATCAAGATATGTAAGAAACCACACTTTCCGGCACATTTTTTCCGGTTGAAACCAACGTGATGCAATCAGTTTTTTAGCTACTGTGATACCCGATAAAACCAATCTTTTTAGTTGTGGGTTCACTGCAAACTCAAAAACATCATTCAATAGCAATACCGCGGGGTGTACAGGTATATTCCAAAATACGAGTATTGATAATTGTTGGGACACATCTTCCCAGAATGCCTTAACTGGTGGGCAGTCCCAATACATGTGCATAAATGTTCCTTCGTCCCCATTTGTACATTGGGAGCATTTGGAGTTTTGTATAAGCCCCAATGAAGATCTTGTCTTGATTGTCATGTATTTTATGAATGGGGAAAGTATTAGGGAACAACTTGCTACTACTGCAGCCAAACAGGAGAAACATATGTTATATTAATTATTATCACATGCTGCACACATTTCAAGTGGAATATGATTTATAAAGGGTATATCTGCATAGTGTGCTCCAAAATAATCGGAGTAAAACAGAGAGACCTATGTTCTCTCTGGACGGACCAGGTGGTCAAGAAGGGGACGAGCATCACTAATCAACCCCTCCACGCTCTGTCTCAGCGGTTTTCACTGTTGCCTTCTGGCCGCCGTTACGACGTCCCACCAAGTAGGACCAACTGCTACGCCAAATCTTTTGTCCCCTCGGCTATCAGACTTTTAAACACAGACAGTAGTCATTTTAAGTAGCCTTTTGCACTTGGTTGTCTGTTTTTACTTTTACTTTTATTGCTGGATTGTATCACATGGAGTGTTTCTCTTTTTATTGCCGTGCTGTCGTTGAGATGTTTTGTTGTTTGTTTGTCTTTGTTGCTTGTAAGCTGCAAATATGAATTGCCCCACGCGGGACCAATAAAGTTGTCTGAATCTGAATCTGAATATGAATACTAGTAGGCGTATGCAAGGATTTAGAAATCATATTTATTTGGTATACACAAAGATTTCTTCAATTGTACACAAACATTTGGTGTGGATTTATACTGTATCCCAGTAGCCTACACGAGGCACCCGGGCCTGATTGTCCTCAACTGACTGTGTGGCAGGTCTAGGTCTACCATTTTGGTGGCAGAGTGAACAGAATTGACCTCATACTATTCCCCTCCCCAGATCTCCTGACCCGTGTCATATCCTCCCAGCTCACCAGAATCACTTCCTGTCACACAGCAAAGAGTTCGCCTGCCATGGCATGGATCTGGAGAACAGACAACACAGAATACACAAACGCACGCATAAACACACAAACATGCATACACACGCACGCACGCACGCACGCACGCACGCACACACACACACACACACACACACACACACACACACACACACACACACACACACACACACACACACACAATTAACATACGGTGTTGTAGTCACACGTTCCACATGCCAATCCCAAACACGCCCCTTTTCAAAATGATCCATCATCGCACAGCTCTAGCTGTGATCACATACTGTACTGTCTATCACGTCCCTCCTATAAAGACTGTTTCAAGGACTGTGTCCTTTCACTCAACAAACAACCACCGAAACTGAAGCAGCGGCAAGAAGAATGTCTTTGACAAAGATCCTTCAGCAAATCACTCAGGGCCCGATTCTGCCTGCCATGTGGAGTTGATACCAAGATGTCGCTACTCCCCATTCTGACTCGTCCTTGGTGGCTCAATGCCAGCTGTGCACATGGGAGTGAGTGTCTCAAGATGGTCGTATACATTCGTATTAGTGCTATTATATACACACACGTCCTAATGGATTTCATTATAGAATCTAAATGTACTGTAGGCCTATTGTTTAGGATCAGTGGCCTTGGTCTATATTGATATTTGTTCTAATATTGTTTGCTTACTGTGTCATCATGAAGGGCTTTTCATTGTTCCTTGAGACCTCTGCACAGAGACCCTCCATCATCAGCGCTTCAGCCTGTGTCTCTTTTTTTCAGCCCGTCATGAGAGTGATTACGAGCTGCTTACAGTATATCTGATTGCTGGCTCAATGGGAGTGGATGTTAATTCGTCTCACCTATTTGTTTATTTGTTTATTTATGGATCCCCATTAGTCTACACCCATGGGTGAAAGACTATTCTTCCTGGGGTCCTAACACACAACCTACAACATTACAGTACATTACATTACAGTAACAAAAAAACAATAAAAACATAAGAAACACCTTAGCCTAACCTCTTAACTGGTTCCCGGCCAACCACGGACATGTCCGTGTTTCGGATCCAACGGTAGAGGGCCAACCACAGACATGTCCGTGGCAAGGTTGTGTAAAAGGGTGGATTATCCCTGCTTGTGGGAGTAGTAGTACACAGACACTGGGTAGTAGGATACTATAGTATTGGACCTATAAGTACCCCCGTCTTTGGCCCGGAACGTCATTCTGGAGGGCTTGCAGTTGGAGTGGATGGGGCCCAGGATTTACTAACCTGGGGATTGGTAGATCTGGTCTCCCTCGCCTTCTAAGGCGGTCAGCAGTAGCTCCCCAAACACCCTCACTCCCTCAGTACCTCCGACAGCCCTCCCACACCCAGTGACTGTCAGTTCAATAGTATTATTGGGCTTCCCTTTAAGCAGTACCCTTCCTTGACCACCTGTATAGACCCTTCAAATGCTATTCTGTAAATGGGGTGTAAGGGTTAAATAATTATGCAGTCACAATATTTACCCAGAGGTTAGAATAGCAAATGGAACTTAAAGAAACAGACACACACAATGATCCCAATTAGGTCTACTTTATATAGAAGCCTGGGCAGGTTATCCATTACAATGTTAATCCTTAATATATGGCACCGGGTGCTCTTGTTATCAATGCAGGGGAAGCTCTTCCCACCATAGGCACCTAGTGCTCAATACATTAAAACACCCTGCTTGTACTGGGGGAACCCAGGCATAAAATGTAGACACATTGGGAATTCAAGAATCAAACAATCAAATAAACAAATAACCAAATAAACCAAGTAAATGTGGGCCCACGTTACCAAAGAAAACCTAACCTAAGCCGGCTTAAATTGTTCGGGGTACCCCTTAGACACTGGTTTTTAGCGTTCACTTCAATGGACGTTGCTGTTGATACACGTGGTACTGTTAGTACTTAGCCAAGATGGCGGACCCACTCTTGTCACCGCTAGTCCGGATGACAAGATGGCGTCGGCATTCCGCGAGCACAGCCAGCAGGCTGGGCGAACAGCAGGCAGTGGTTAGCTGGCGGAGCTTGCTGTATGGCGTCCTCTGCTGGTGGGAAGAGGCGTCCTCTGTACCGTCTGGGAAACGTCCACCGCTGCTGTTGCTGGCTTGCTTCTGTCGCGCGAGCTAATACTTTGGCTACCCTAAACACAGCTAAGCTTTGGGTCTCGACGCACCCTCCTGCTATTCGGTTACACTGCTAACGCAACGTGGCTGGCTATACCACCAGTCTCTTCAGCGCCTCGCGCCCGGTAGTCTACTCAAGTCAGACGAAGCCGTTAGCAGCATACTACTATACCGCACACAGTAAGTACTATAACCCGATAGCGTTAGACGTTAGTCTCGTTAGCTCTAGACGTTAGTCCTTGGGTTCGGTTTCTCTTACTCACACACTATCGCTGATACTTCTAGGATAACCTGTCACTAGCAAGTATGTCTCATCACCCGCCGCTCGCTCCGACGGGGGTTCTCCAACGTCACTTCTTCAACGGGGCTATTCCAAAGCACACGCCCATTGTGGCTGAGACCGTTCACGGCCAAGTCCAATGCCGAAGAGAGCTTCCTGCTCCCCTCGCCTCCAGGTAACTCCCTCTTCCTCGTTGCTTGCTTCTCTCCACTGCTCCACCTGCCACCACTGCCACTCCGCCCCCTGCTGGCAACCTCCACTGGTCCCACTCAAGGACCGCTCCAGAAAGGGAAAAAGGGCTCAATGTTATTGCTAGTAATCCATACTGCATCCGGAGAAGAGTAGCGCCTCACCTCGTCGTTAGACTGGGCGAGCTATCCAAAGGAACACTGTTAGGCTATCCAAAGGAACACTGTAAATCACACGTTATACACACACAGGGAAAGTAACAGTTAGTTAGCACTACTGAATACTTTGTAGAATATTCAGGCTGCTACAGTTGTTTTGGCTTTTATTCCATTTTAATAACCTACTCAATGTCACCGAGCGGCACTGCAGATTTACCCCACTCTTTGAATTCTGAAAAGTGCATTACCGGCCAGATCCTCGTAGGGGCGCTGTCTCGATAATGCAGTGTTTCCTGTGGCAGAACGGTGCATTATTTTTTTTGACTTTGAATCGAGTTTCCTGTTAGCTGGAATATATACGTGTAGCCTGTAGCTTGGAATACCTTTTGTGACGCCGAATTCACAATGCAGTAACAGTGGCGTTGCGTGGGTAAAATAACAGAGGATGCCAAAAAAAAGTTGAAAAAAAAAAAAAAAAAAAAAACTTTTTTATTTACATTTTTTTAATATATTTAAGCCAAGCAGTCACCATGTACAGTATGGCTCTGCGACCAGTCAAACCAAGCAGTCACCATGTACAGTATGGCTCGGCGGCCAGTCAAACCAAGCAGTCAACATGTACAGTATGGCTCGGCGGCCACTGCCAGTCAAACCAAGCAGTCAACATGTACAGTATGGCTCAGCGGCGTTACTACTATGAACAAAACAAAGCCAAAAGAACAGTTTTGACTCTTCAAATAAAGTGACTATATTTATTTTTCCAAATAAATATAATTTGAGTCAATCACAAAATTCACAATCCGTCAATGTCATTAACAATGTGTTTCCCTGAACAATGAGTGAACTAAAAACCAACAGGTATTGTGCTTTGTCAGCAGATAAAACATTTGACGCTATAGGAGAGGAGACTGTTGTGGTCTTGGTCCATGAAACAACTATTACTTGGCATTTATAGGACAGCACGCCTCAAAAAGAATTAAATAAACCTATGGAAGAATAAGTGACTGCGTATTCGAGCCCCTGGCCCCAAATGTACAGTCTCCTCACCACCGGATGTATATTTCTCTCCCACCCACCCACCCCCTCCTAATGTACAGTCTCCTCCCCATCATATGTATATACTCTGTCAGGATCTATGAGTAACAGTACTGTATATTTGGATACCGCATATGTCACAAATGTATCAGTACTAAATACCTATATGTCCCTATGCCATAAATGTCATGTATGTTGTGTATGTCATAAATGTCAATATGAATTGAAAATGGGGGACCCTGATGTAAACAAGACTAACGTCTTTCTCTGGTCTGCATCCCCTTAACAATTGTGTGTATTGAGCTCTACTGTACTGTACCCATTCTGCAATCTGTTAATTAACATTTTCAATCAATCAATCAACCAAATTATTTGTATCAGACTCATCAGAGTACTGACATTCACAATTGAATCCTTTACATATTCCTCATAAATAATGTCTTAATAACCATCTCTGCAATGGAGTTTATATCAAAATAACAGTATCAACCCCCCGGAACCAAATATAATGGGAAAGTTAATTACAGAAGCTCTTGGTACATAAACTCCTGTATCCAATAATAATAATAAATTAAGACTTGATTCACATCAATTTGTGTGAATGAGTGACTGTTATAGTATTTCTACATGCTCTCATGATACGATACTGTAACGGTCCCCCCGGTCCTGCTCCACAACCCCCATTGGTCCATGGACATTTCCCCCCCGGTACTGCATCACAACACTCATCTGTCCATGGACATTTCCCCCCCGGTACTGCATCACAACACTCATCTGTCCATGGACATTTCTCACGCCTGAACTACGTCTCTCAACCACCAGGTGGACTAGTTCAGTGTATTCATCTTTGTTGTCTTTTATTTATTAATGTCCTGTCTGTCATCACCAATCTGTTGTGTGTTCATCTGTTGTCTTTACTGTGCCCCATTGTCTAATTTAGTTTTGTCTCCTTGTGTCTGTATCTATGTGCTGTTTGGTGTTGTCATGTTTCTGTATATTTCCCCTGTTACGTTTCATGTTTAGTCATTACGCCAGCTGTGTGTCATTTCACTAATCATCCTCTTGTCTCTAATTAGTCCTGGTATTTAAGTGTTGTCAACCCAGCTGTCCTTTGCTGGGTCATTACTTTTGTTTGCTGTTGCTCTTGTTTTTGGGTCGTGTTTTATGTTTCACCATTTATCCTATGTTGCCACTTCTTGCAAGTAAAGCTTTTGTTATCACACCACCGTTTCCTGCCTGCTTTCTACAAGTTCTCCGTGAGTTTATATCTGCAATTGGGTTCCACACACCACCATGCCAACCAAACGTATTAGCCAAAACCATAATATATGGGCCTATATTTCGTTGCACATCTTACATGATAAAGAGTTTGCTGAATAATTCTGTTTTGCCTCAATATACTGTATATATAATTCAGTTTTGCCTCAATATACAGTATATATATATCAGTGGCGGCTGCTGACCAAATTTCTTGGTGAAACACAAAATTATTATATTATATTATAATAATAATAATAATAATAATAATAATAATAATAATAATAATAATAATAATAATAATAATAATAATAATAATAATAATAATAATAATAATAATAATAATAATAATAATAATAATAATAATAATAATAATAATAATAATAATAATAATAGATCAAATTTATATAGCGCCTTTCATAGAACCCAAGGTCGCTTTACAATCAGGACAAAAAATAGGGCAAGGAAAGTAGGGGGGAGGGGGAAAAGGGGATGAGGGAAAGTAGGGGATAATGGACCTAATTTAATCTAAAACTAACTGATGGGGAAAGCCTTGGTGAAGAGGTGTGTTTTTAGAGCGGATTTGAAGGTGTCCAGGGTTGGGGCGTTGCGGATTTCGGGGGGGAGAGAGTTCCAGAGGGTAGGGGATGCCACGCTGAAGGCTCTGTCCCCAAAAGTCCGTAACCTGGTGCGAGGGATGGAGAGGAGACCTAGATCAGAGGATCAGAGGATTATATATTAAATTATATTTTTTAAAGGGGAACTATCTTATAAATGGCCTTTTTGAGTGTTTAGCATTGTTTCCTAGCTATGTGAACTTATATTAATATGATCTATGTCTAAAAATTCTCATATTGGCGCATTCTTCCAATTCTCCTCTCACTGAACTGAGTCATCTGAAAATGTGCGCGATTTGTGATGTCAGAGAGACACCGCTGCATGTTAATGTTCAGGCGAACCAGGCGCCGGCGCAGTAACTTACCATTGTGGTTGGAGCCCAGCCTCAAAACGGCTTAAGATCTTGAGGTAGAAAAATGCTGTTTTTGAGGACTTGATTAGAAATACAAAACAATGAATAAAAAAAATATATATATTACAGAGGTGTTCCATAGACTCACAGGAATTGTGTAAAAGTGCCCAAATAGTGAAAGAAATAGTAAAATAGTTCCCCTTTAAAAATCCCCAACGCTGCAACACCCCTATTCCTCCCAGGTGTCAGGCTCCTCATTCGCTTCCATTCATTTTGGGGACCATGTTTAAATATCATACTTCTGAAGTATAAACAAACTATACTGCTGTGATGATTTCAATAAAACAGACCATTCTGAGTCAATGGTACAGCAAAACTGTACATTGGAATATTGGTAAACATATCGGTCAATCCCATTCATTGCAGACAGTAAAGTATTACTGAATACAAGATGTACAAATAAAGGTGTACGTATAGGGCATAAGGTATGATGCATTTGATCTAAATATAAGCATTTAAATTAATTAACTTATTTATTTAAAGCACAGTAAGCTAAGTAGGTCAAATAGGTCAAATCACTAAGCAGCAGAAACACTGCAGAACAGAACAGAAATTGTAGACAATTTGAGACAAAGTTTTCAACACCATGGAAAGTGCAATGTGCCCAATATAGGCCTTTTGAGGCTTGTTATTTATTGCTAGACAGCGCTGCTTCTGACAAAGAGGATGTTTATAGAACTGTTGGCATGTCAGAGAGAAATTTTATTTGACATCTCGCTCTTCACAAGATCCATCAAATTCTCTGGTCCATTCACGCACCTGTCAGAGTGCATCTTCAGCTGCAGAGGCCAGTGAAACTGAAAGTGCCGGGCTGTAGTTACTCAAACAACGGGCCAGAAACATCTTGGAGCATCTTGGAGAAAGGAAGCGCTAGTAAGCAGGGAGACGCTGGTGTGTAGGTTGCTGACGATTCTGAGAAATCCATATATTTAATTCAATGCAAGGAAGAATGATTCTATTATAGAGTCTATTATAGACTACCAGAATGGGGGATAAATCCTATTCCCACCGGTGATAAAAATGACCAGAGGTAGAGACGTGAAAAGCAGAGGTAGGGAAATCTCCACCATCCCCCCGGCAAATCACACCCTGAGAGTGTGAATGCATGACTAAGAGAGGATTACAGTAGATGTATATTGATTTATATCTCAATTAACCCATCAGCACCACTGTGGAGCCCTGACTGGCATGACAAGGAGCACAGTACCAACCACCACATAATGGTCCTTCAGCTCAAAGGTGCAGTAGGAGCGCTTCCCTGGAGGAGTGCACTATAATCCCTGTACCAAAAAACTCCTCCCCAGCAGGCCTAAATGACTACAGACCGGTGGCACTCACCTCTGTGGTCATGAAATGCTTTGAGAGGCTGGTCAAGGATTACATCTGTGCCTCCCTCCCTAGTATCATGGACCCATTGCAGTTTGCATACAGGACAAACAGGTCCACTGACGATGCGGTCTCCCAGGTACTGCATAACACCCTTTCTCACCTTGACAGTCAGAAGGGGGGCTATGTGAGATTGCTGTTCATTTGATTTGATTTGATTTGATTTTAATCTTTATTTCGAACATGCAATGAATACAAACAAACAATAACAAAAAGCAAAACAACTCAATCTGCATGTTCGAAAAGGAGTAGGAAGAAGTATACACTTATTTAATCCTACCCCTTTTCCATTACTCAAATGAGTGTACTATTTTAAACATAAAAAAGAAAAGAAAGAAAAGAAAAAAATATATATATATATATGCAAAACAAAAAACAAAAACTATATATGTATAAAAGAAATAAAATAGAAAACAAAATAAAAATGTAAACACCCGTGAATATCAAGTCCCTTCCTCATCCCTGTACCTTGTGAACATAATTTCCTTATACATCAGTTTGAATTGTCTCATGTTTGGACATTGCTTTAGCACCACATTTAGACTGTTCCACAGTTTCACTCCACATATCGAGATGCAGTGTTTTCTCATGGTAGTGCGTACGTTTAGCACCTTTAAATTGTGTTCTCCCCTCAGATTATAACCCCCCTCCCTATCAAAGAACAATTCTTGAATGTTTCTTGGAAGTGCATGACTTTTTGCTTTATACATTAATTGTGCCGTTTTAAATTCCACAAGATCATTTAACTTCAATGTCTTTGACTCCAAAAACAATATGTTAGTGTGATCACGATAACCTGCAATGTGAACTATCCTCATTGACTATAGTTCAGCTTTCAACACCATAGTCCCCACCAGACTGGTTGACAAGCTGATTTATCTGGGTCTGAACTCTGCCCTGAGCGCCTGGATCCTGGACTTTCTGACCGACAGGCCCCAGGCGGTCAGGGTTGGTGGACACACCTCCAACTCAATCACCCTGAGCATCGGGTCCCCCCAGGGCTGTGTTCTCAGCCCCCTGCTGTATTCACTGTACACACATGACTGTATGGCCAGGTTCAGCTTCAACTCCATAGTGAAGTTTGCGGACGACACGGTGGTCTCGTCATTGATCTCTAACAATGACGAGAAGGCCTACCGGGAGTAGGTTGATGTACTGGCATGCTGGTGCCGGGATAACAGCTTACTCCTGAACATTGGTAAAACCAAGGAGCTGAACGTGGATTTTAGGAGAATACATCAGGAGACACACAAGCCACTGTGGATAAATGGGGCTATCGTAGACAGGGTGAGCAGTTTTAAGTACCTGGGAGTCCACATCACAGAGGATCTGACATGGACAACTCCCATAGACACTGTGGTAAAAAAGGCGAAACAGCGCCTCTACCAGCTGAGACAATTAACTCATTCTGCGGCAATCACGGAAAAAGTCGGGTTAACTCGCCAAACGTTCAGCACCAATGACGAGAAAAGTCTGGTTTTAATCGTTATTTCTTTTAATAGTTATATCCATTGATTTTCATCCATCCAGCCTGATGTTATCAGTGAGAATGGGTCTGAGCTTGCAAAAGGGCAAATACCGCCACCTACGCCTTCCAGCTGGTATTGCACTCCATTGGGAATGGTGTAGTTTCTTTTCTGGGACGATCCAAGCCGTGCGGGCGGGGTTTAAATACTCAGGCGAGGTAGGCCTCAACAACGATGGCATGGAACAGTAACCCCGCCCGCCCGTTCATATGTAACGGTTGATAATGTGTGACAGACCTCCACCAGCAGTATTTTGAATGGCGATCAGATAATTGGATTATTTCTTTTGCATTACATCATATACAAGGTAAGAACACTATATATAAATTTGATCATTGATCTGATATTTATTTCTACCCCGATCGACGCTGTCTCTGTGTGTGTGTGTGTGTGTGGCTGTGTGCCGTTGGGTGCAGGAGGTGGGGGGAGGGGGGGTCCAGGGCTCTTTTCATTCTTGCACGAGGAAGGATAATAACGATGATCTAGCGTTGATTTCAGGAAGATTCGATAATCAGGCGAAAAATGACAACGTGTTTAGTGTATTCCACTAAAACGCTAATTATCGCTATAATTCCCTGGAATTACTCAGAAGCACCCAAACTATATTCATATTCTTTTTTTTTATCTACTTTTTATCCTCCTTCTTTCTGTGATTTTTCTCCCCATCCCAATTTACCTCTCGTGCCAATTCTCCCTCCCCTGTCCTGATCGTTGCTCGCATATGCCCCCCACTGGCCGGTTGTAGGGAGGATAGAAGCCTTGCATCACATGTCCCCTCCGATACATGTGGAGGCAGCCTGTCACATCTTTTCACCTGCCAGCGCGGACTCTCATTTGGCGAGGAGTAACGTGTAGGAGGCTCACACTGCCCCCGCCATTTTCCTGACTTTGCTGTGCAGGCGCCCCAACCGACCTGTAGGAGTGGCTGTTCACAACTACCAGACTACCACCCTTCGACTTCCCACTGAGTTAGTATGACGGCCGGCCCAAACCGGAGGCAACGCCGACAGCCGGATTCGAACCCGGTGTCTCTTGCGTTGGTGACGAGCGCAATGTCCGCTGCGACACCCAGCCGCCTTTAACTATATTCATATTCAAAACCGTATAAAGCGGAAATATACCAATGAAAAAACTATCTGTTTCGTGGATGTTGACTGGAAGCAACTCACTGACAGTTGATGGGTGTATTAGAGTAGACCCATAGATATAATTTAAGATATATTTTAAGCACTCGCAAATCTCGCAGTCCCCCCATTGATTAAAGCGGTGGCGTTCTAGCGCCCTCTCGTGCATTAAGCGATGGCGCAGAATGAGTTAAGGAAATTCATAGTATCAGGGAAGATACTCCACTCCTTGTATTCCGGGGCTGTAGAGAGCATTCTGACTGGGAACATCACTGCCTGGTTTGGAAACAGCACGGCCCAGGACAGGAAGGCCCTACAGAGAGTTGTGCGCTCAGCAGAGCGTACTACGGGTATTTCACTACCACCCCTGCAGGACTTATACAATAGGAGGTGCAAATCCAGAGCCTGCAGAATAATGAAGGACCCTCACCACCCCAACAACAGCCTGTTCAAGCTGCTGCGGTCGGGCATGCGCCTCTGCATATATGCAGCAAGAACAGAGAGACTAAGGCTCAGTTTCTTCCCTCAGGCCATCAGAACACTGAACATTGATTGATTGATTGAAAAGTTTATTAACAGATTGCAGAATGGGTACAGTACAGTACAGCTCAGTACATACAATTGTTAAGGGGATGCAGACCAGAGAAAGACTTTCGTCTTGTTTACATCAGGGTCCCCCATTTTCAATTCATCATAAACACTGATCTCTCCACACACAAGCACACATGAACACACACATAGACACACACAACACAACATTCTGCTCTCGCTCACACACAAACGCACCATAGGTCACTTTAAAAACACAAGAAAAGGACACTTTAAAGGAAGGGAAAAAAGGACACTTTAAGAAAAGAACTTGTTGTGATTATTGCATAGTATCTACAGCAAGTATAGCATAGGGACATAGAAGTAAAACTGTATATTGTATAGGAGTGTACATAGGACCCAGTGCCTTGAAGTGCCTTGAAGTGATTTATTATTTATTTTATCATGATGATGATGATGATTGTGCGGGAGCTTAGAGGACTGTATATAATTATCACCTTAGGGGGTGTGGTAGGATGCCTTAACTCTTAAACTAATTGTACCAAATACACAACTGAGTGAATAACTTAAAATGGAGTCACCTAAACTAGAAAGAGCGAGGAAACTGTTTGAATCATAATGCTTTTATATAAGCAAAAAAGGGGAAAAAAGATACATACAAAATATTGTTATCACGTTACACAATGCCTAATTAAATACTATTACTAAATTTAGATGGGCGCCCAAATAGTTCTATTAAAGTGTTCTGGCCAAAACATTGCCGCGGTTACCACTGTCAGAGGAACAATTCCCTCTGCAGGATGAGAGAGATGGAGAGAGTTAATAATCCTGGGGGTGAGAAAAGGACCCGGATGAGTTCTGTGATGAGGAGTAGTAGACCGCTGCGTGGTGATGAGCGCGGGAAGACGCTGCCCGGTCCAATAGGCGCCACCAGTCTGCTCCTGCAGACCAGATGCACCGCTGTGGTGGATCCGAGTGTCTCGCTCTGCTCCGTGGTGCTGCACGGCGCACGCCGACAGCTGCTGCAGACACGCTGGTCCCCTCTGTACCACAGGCTACTGCTATGGCTACTTCTTAGGACTAGTTGTGTCCTTTTACAGCGACACAGACACTATCTAAATGTTCTCTGGTCTGTGTTATATATCGACTGATATGTCCAGTATAGAGCAGCTATCGAAGCATGAGCCGAAGCTACTTTAGGTATTAGCGCCGAGCTAGCTAGCTTCGGCTAACTGGTAACGATAGATGGGGAATACTATAGTCCGCTGTAATATGCTAATCCCAGACGTTTACTAAACATCAAATTAGCTGGGTACTAAAACTCACTCTCTCTTGGTGGTATAATGTCCGCTTGGTAAGCCACTTTACATACTTGGTCACCGTCAAACTATAACGTTAACGAGAGCAACGCTGGGTGTACGTCTGCTCTCGCTGGGTGTCCGGTCAAGTTCAACGTCAACAAGCATAGAGGAAGTGACGCAGATACGAGGGAACACTACCACCTCTGGCCCACTAGATGGCAGCACCGTCATATAACCTGAGATGCCATCAATAGGCAGACAGTGTAACATTATGTGGTAAATAATAACTTAACTCCCACATATTAACTTAAAGGGGGATTATTTTAGGTCTAATTTTACCTAATTGCAGACCCTTCAGCACAGCCGTCCCCTGATTTGCGGCGCTAATCAGTACTGAGGTCTGCTGAATGTCTAGTAGTCACTCAGGCTGGTCAGAGTCAGAGTACGGGGGTAGTCGGATCAGTCGAGCCACTGGTCTGTGGTATGTTCTTCCTCCGACATCCACGATAGCAGAGCGGACTCTTCCGTCTTGCCCTTTTACCACACTCTTCACCCCTCCGGTGAGCCAGCGGACTCGGGGGAGTGCCTGATCCACGATCATGACTGGGGTTCCTGGTTCTAGGTTGCCTCTTTCAGTGATCCACTTGCGGCGGCCTTGCAGCGATGGGAGATATTCGGTGGTGAACCTCTTCCAGAATTGGTCGGCTAAAGCCTGACTATACCTCCATTGTCTGCTGCCGATGATCTCGGTGGAGGCGTAGACCGCAAAGGGAAGGGCCGCGTCTCGCCGCCCCATCAAAAGGCTGTTGGGTGTTATGGGGTCGAGATCGGCCGCGTCGCTACTGACGTACCCCAGTGGCTTGGAATTCAGAATGGCTTCAATCTCCACCAGCACGGTGTTGAAGACCTCTGCCTTCGGAACCTGTCCTCTGAGCGCGGCTGCTAGAGCAGCCTTTACTGACTTGACCTCTCTCTCCCACGTTCCACCGAAGTGGGGTGCATTTGGAGGGTTGTAGGAGAAGGTGACCTGTTGGGAGGC
Source organism: Notolepis coatsorum (assembly GCF_963971535.1). Taxonomy (NCBI): domain Eukaryota; kingdom Metazoa; phylum Chordata; class Actinopteri; order Aulopiformes; family Paralepididae; genus Notolepis; species Notolepis coatsorum. Next base: position 115,802,301 of record NC_140172.1, read on the forward strand.
CAGCTCGTCCCTCAACTCCTCACTCATCTGGTGGTAACTCTTGATGAGTTCAGCTTCTCCTCCCTTGAAATTCGTCCCGTGATCAGACCATAAGGTATGGGGTCGCCCTCTCCTTCCAGTAAATCGACGGAATGACTGGAGGAAGCTGTCTGTTGTCATTTCAGCCAGCACCTCGAGATGGACGGCTCTCGTGGTGAGGCACTTGAAGATGATTCCCCATCTCTTAGCAGTTGCTCTCCCGATCTCCGCCTTGATGGTGAAGGGCCCGAAGCAGTCCATGCCCGTGTTGTGGAAGGGCGCTTCTTGGAGACGGAGGCGGCAGGATGGGAGGTCAGCCATTCGTGGCATGATGGGTTGGGCTCTGAGCTTCTGGCAGTCTGTGCATGACCGTTGGTAACGCCGCACAGCCTCCCGGCCGCGAAGTATCCAGAACCTTCTCCTGAGCTCCGCGAAGAGCCGCTCCGCTCCAGGGTGATACAATTTGGTGTCATAGTGACGAATCACCAAGTTAGTCACCGGATGCTTCGAGGGGAGTAGGATGGGGTGTTTGCTGTCCTCAGTGAGGCCCTGAGCCCGTCGTAGGCGGCCTCCGACACGTATGAGGTCTTTCTCGTCCAGTTCGGGGGCCAGTAGCCTCAGCTTGCTGTCTCTTGGTAGCTCCATCTTCCGTCCCAAGCACGCCATCTCGATCTGGAAGACCTCCCGCTGCACCCTCTGCAGCAACATGATCTCAGCTGCGGCGTAGTCGTCGGCGCTGAGAGGGGTCGGGTCTCCGGGACCGGGGTTCCGGTGGTGGAAGGTACGTACTTGGAGCTCTTCTAGCGTCTGGCAATCCTCAACCTTGGGACCGTCAGTATTTGAAGGGTCTTGGAGTCCAGTGAGGCCGCAGAAGATGGACTTCTTAAGTTCCACCTCCACCTCTGCGTTCTCCAAGTTCGGAGGAGAAGGCCAGTCTTCTTCTGGCTTGCGTAGGTAGTCGGGTCCACGGTGGTAGAGGTTGGGACGTGCCAATTCCTCGAGGGTCGCACCTCTGGTGATCACGTCCGCCGGGTTGACATCTGTCGAAACGTATCGCCAGCAGCTGATCCCCACAAGTTCTTGGATCTCTGTCACCCTTGTTCCCACGAATACTTTATATCTGCACGAAGTCGACTGGATCCACTGGATGACTGTTGTGGAGTCAGACCACATCGACACTGCGTGAAGGGGGAGGTGCAGCTCTTCCTTCAGCATCTTTCCCAACTGGGCTCCACTTAGAGCTGCGCAGAGCTCCAGCCGGGGAATGGATTGCTGCTTCTTGGGTGCAACTCTTGAGCGTGCAAGAATGAAGGAGACGTGGACTGTGTCGTCGGGCTCCATCGCACGCAGGTACGCTACTGCACCATATGCCTTCTCAGACGCGTCACAGAATACATGAAGGGAGAGCTGGCTGCCGGTCAGACTGACGCTCGAGGGAAAGTAGCTCCTGGGAAACTCGATCTGTTGGAGGGTGGGGAGCTCTTCTTCCCACTTCTTCCACTTCGCCCCGAGTGTCTCTGGTAGGGGGTCATCCCATCCCTTCGCCTCAGTCCACAGCTCGCTGACCAGAGCCTTGGCACGAGTCGTGTAGGGGTTGATGTAACCCAACGGGTCATATTGACTCGCCAGAGTACTGTAGATCGACCTCCTGGTTACGTAATGGCGAGTTTCGATTTTCTTTTGCCGGTAACACAGGGTGTCAGACTTGAAACGCCAGAGGAGACCCAGAGTCATTTCCTGGGCGTCCTCACTTGACTGGGAGAGCCAGGTCTCGCTGCTGTCAGCCTTCGCTTCGTCTGGGAGGTCTCGGACGACCTCAGGGTCGTTGGTGGCCCACTGGCGGACCTCAAAGCCAGCGGTGGCCAGGAAGGTGCGTATGTCATGCACCAGCTTGTAGGCCTCTTCCGCGGTCTCCACGCTGTGGAGGCAGTTGTCCACATAGAAACTGTGGTGGACAGCATCGGAGACTCCGGGGGGTGCGGCGCCGTCGTCGACATGAAGCTGCAGGGAGTAGGTGGCGCAACACGGGCTGCAGGTCGTCCCGAAGGGCAGCACCTCCCACTGATAGATGGACGGTTCCGGGTCGTCTGGGTTTTCTCTCCACAAGAACCTCATGAGTGGCTTATCTTCGTCGAGCAAACACACCTGATGGAACATGCGTTTGATGTCGCCACTGATGGCGGTCTTCTGTCGTCGGAAGCGCACCATGACTCCGAGGAGAGGAGGGGTCAGAGTCGGACCGGGCAGGAGATAGCGGTTGAGGTTCTGCTGGCGCACTTGAAATCTGCAATTAAAGACTACTCTGTTCTTTCCGTTGTGCTTAACGTTATGGTGTGGAAGGTACCATGACTCGGTACTCCTTTCCGCCTCCTCAGGCTTCAGCCTCCTGACGAGTCCAGACTCTATGAGCTTGCTCATTTCTGTGGCGTAGGCGGCAGCCGTCTCGGGGTCTCTGCTGAGTCTTCTTTCAGTGCTAAGCAGACACGGCTTCGCTACTCCATCGGGGAACCTTGAAGGTCGGCATGGGCTCTCTTCTCAAGAGCGGTGTGGCGTATCTGAGGACACCGCGCACGCAGACACGCTTGGTCTTGGCTTGGAGAAGATCCATCGCCGCCTTATCTTCTTTGGAGCGAGTGTGTATCTTCTCGTTTTTGTATGGAGCAATGTCCAGCTGCCATAACCTCTGAACATTCTCCAGCAATGCCTCGTCTTCGTGCCCCGCTCCAATGAAGAGGCAGTGGGTCTGACGGGCGTTCAGATTTCTTAGACTGATGGGGCCCTGCAGGGTCCAGCCTAGCGGAGTCTCCAGGGCGACGGGACATCCGGGTGGACCCGGGATGATGTGCTTGGGTAAAGTGAGGTTCACATTATCGGAGCCGAGCAGGAGGGTGGGCTTCACCTCCATTGCAGCGTTGATCCCCAGATTACGGAGATGTGGGTACCTCTTCATGAGGGACTCCATTGGGTAGCCGTAACTGGAGAGGCACAACCCGGCAGCTGTGAATACGCGGCTCACTTTGAAGACTTCCTTCGGCCATCCGGCCGGTGTGAGGGTGAGGGCCACACTTTCTCCTTGAATAGTGGTGAGCCCTGGTTGGATGGTGAGGAGATCCAGCTCCTCTGCGTCGCCCACGAGTCCAAGGGCGATGGCAGCCTCACGCATCAGCAGCGTGCGCTCCGAGCCATCGTCAATAAATTATTATTATTTACAATCTTCAAGAGCACGCGGGGAGTGCTGCCTCTCACGGGGCCCACGTAGTAGTTGCGTAGCTCTCTAGAGGGCTCATCACGGACTTCCGCCACATAAGGCTTAGCCTTGTCGTCTCTATTGTTGAGGTCGTGGAGGGCCGTGAGGTGGATCTTCCCGCACCTGCTCTGTCTGCAGGGTCCCTTGAGGGTGCAGTCCTTTGCTTTGTGCTCACAGGCGCACTTCCAGCACCGCTTATTCTCTATTATCCACTGTTTCTTTTCCTCTGTAGTCTTCTCCTTGAACACGGGACAGTTGTCTAGCCAGTGGACCTCTGTGCAGCACTGGCATGGCGGCGGAGTCTTCTTCTCTCCTTTCTTCTGGGAGGAGAAGCCTCGTTGGCCTTTCGGGGGCCCTTGGTGCTCCTTTGATCTGGTTTCATGTACGGTGGTCAGCACCCTAACGGGCCGCCCCGTTCGGTCTGACTTGTCTCGTCCACTGCGTCCATTGCCTCTCGGCTCTTCCCGCTTGGGGAGGCGGATGTGCCTCATCTCCGACTTCAGGAACTCTGAGAGCTCCATCAGGGTAGACAGTGGCTGTTGGGGGTGGAGACGCTCGTGTTCCCGTCGGAACCTCTCTTCCCTTTCCTTTGGAAGCTTCCTGACGAAGCGTTCTACGTTGGAGCCTGCATAGAGCTCAGTGCGGCCGGCGGCTCCTTGAAACGTCAGGAGGCTCACCAGAGCCTGTACCTTCAAGGAGTATGCGTCCAGGGCGTGGTCGTCCTTTATGTCTGCCATTTCTCCCAGCTCGTGGATCTCCTCCAATATGTGGTCACACGGGCGTCCCCAGCGCTCGTCCAGGGCCTGGAGAGACGAAGTATAGGGGGTGGGGGAGTATGCGTTGGCAGTGCATATGAGCTTGGCCGCAGGCAGCGTACAGTGCATAGACAGCTCGAGGAACTTCTGTTGCTCGCTGTGGTTGGCGGCGCCCAGGAGGAACTCCAGACACATCCTCATGTCATGGTACTGACTTCTAGAATTGTCTTTGAAGAATGGGATGGCGCTCCCTGGTGGGCGCTGTGGGAGCGGGTCGTACCTAGGGGCCGGTGCAGTTACGGGCCAATGTTGATGGGATCTGGAGGTTGCTCTGTGTGTGGCGGGTAGCCGCTCACATTGAGAGCGGGGTGGCACCTCTCTTGGTGCCGTATATTCCTCCTGCAGACGAGCCAGTCGCCTTTCCAGGTCTTCGGAGTCGGCCTTGTCCCTTGTTCGGGGTCGGGGATACGTAGCCGGGTGCTCCTCCCTTTCAGGCTGGCGGCGCTGGGGTGAGTTATTCCTAGTGGATGCTCTTGATGATTGCCTGGAGGCAGAGGCCGATTGCAGTTGGGCGGTAGCGAGCCGGGTGTACTCCAAGGCCTGGGCTGCCGCTCTATCGCGCTCCCGCTCCAGTGCTTCCACGGCTCTTCTCTCTCTGTCGAGCGCATCTTCGCGTTGTTGTTGCATGCATTGGAATATGAATTCTGTTTGGCTGGTAACGCTCCCTCTGCTTTGTGCTCTGCTGGGGGGCCTACTAGTTCTGCGAGTGTCTAGGAAGAACTCTCCCGGTTGGAAGTGATTGAAGTCCTGCCTGCCGCGTGGCTCCACTCTGTCTGGGGGATTGATATCCTCTCCAGGTTGCGAGTCGTTTTCAGCGGAGTCACTCTCCTCTTCTTCTTCAGGCTCATCTTCATCAGAATCATCTTGGTTGGCGGTATCCAGTGGCGAGAAGGTAGTTATGTCTTTACTACATGAGACTGCCACCTGGTGTCTCTTCTTCTCTTCAGGCCGCTGGGGGGTGTCAGTCGGGTCTGACTCTGTTCTCAGAGTCTGATCTAACTGCGGTGTGGCAGCAGCACCCTCTACTAGCTGGGGTGTGCCTGCCGTCTGATCTAACTGTGGTGTGGCAGCAGCACCCTCTACTAGCTGGGGTGTGCCTGCCGTCTGGGTTGTAAAGTCCCCTACTGTCCGGTCAGCTGATGTGTTTAGCACATGCTGATTGCTCTCCGAACTAGGGCTACTGGGTGTACCCAGGACACAGTCATCTAGTCGGGAGGGTAATCTACGCTCCCTAGGAGCACGTGTCTTCCCTTCAGGGAAGGGGGGGGGGGGACCCTTTGAACCTACCTCGCTCTTTCGTGACATCCTATCTGGTTTAACTCCGGCTCGAAGTGACCAAATTGTGCGGGAGCTTAGAGGACTGTATATAATTATCACCTTAGGGGGTGTGGTAGGATGCCTTAACTCTTAAACTAATTGTACCAAATACACAACTGAGTGAATAACTTAAAATGGAGTCACCTAAACTAGAAAGAGCGAGGAAACTGTTTGAATCATAATGCTTTTATATAAGCAAAAAAGGGGAAAAAAGATACATACAAAATATTGTTATCACGTTACACAATGCCTAATTAAATACTATTACTAAATTTTGATGGGCGCCCAAATAGTTCTATTAAAGTGTTCTGGCCAAAACGTTGCCGCGGTTACCACTGTCAGAGGAACAATTCCCTCTGCAGGATGAGAGAGATGGAGAGAGTTAATAATCCTGGGGGTGAGAAAAGGACCCGGATGAGTTCTGTGATGAGTAGTAGACCGCTGCGTGGTGATGAGGGCGGGAAGACGCTGCCCGGTCCAATAGGCGCCACCAGTCTGCTCCTGCAGACCAGATGCACCGCTGTGGTGGATCCGAGTGTCTCGCTCCGCTCCGTGGTGCTGCACGGCGCACGCCGACAGCTGCTGCAGACACGCTGGTCCCCTCTGTACCACAGGCTACTGCTATGGCTACTTCTTAGGACTAGTTGTGTCCTTTTACAGCGACACAGACACTATCTAAATGTTCTCTGGTCTGTGTTATATATCGACTGATATGTCCAGTATAGAGCAGCTATCGAAGCATGAGCCGAAGCTACTTTAGGTATTAGCGCCGAGCTAGCTAGCTTCGGCTAACTGGTAACGATAGATGGGGAATACTATAGTCTGCTGTAATATGCTAATCCCAGACGTTTACTAAACATCAAATTAGCTGGGTACTAAAACTCACTCTCTCTTGGTGGTATAATGTCCGCTTGGTAAGCCACTTTACATACTTGGTCACCGTCAAACTATAACGTTAACGAGAGCAACGCTGGGTGTACGTCTGCTCTCGCTGGGTGTCCGGTCAAGTTCAACGTCAACAAGCATAGAGGAAGTGACGCAGATACGAGGGAACACTACCACCTCTGGCCCACTAGATGGCAGCACCGTCATATAACCTGAGATGCCATCAATAGGCAGACAGTGTAACATTATGTGGTAAATAATAACTTAACTCCCACATATTAACTTAAAGGGGGATTATTTTAGGTCTAATTTTACCTAATTGCAGACCCTTCAGCACAATGATGATGATGATGATGATGATGATGATGATGATGATGATGATGATGATGGTGATGATGATGATGATGATGTCTATTCTTATTTGTATTACTATTTAGGGAAGACCGGGGCACAGTGGATCAAGGGGCACAGTGAATCAGTGGCTATTTATAGAAACTTGTACACAGGAATGCCTTGATGATGTCATCAGTGTGTGCCTCTGGTTAATCCATATCTGAAAATGTGTTTAATTTCCAGGCAACACACTTTTGTGAAGAATTGAAAGGTAATCCCCGTTTTGTACCATCAAATGTAAAATTTCGGATTTCTTAAGTGATTCACTGTGCCCCGGTAAAAGGAGGTTGCTTTGTTTGTTGACTAACGGCAATATTAACTCCTCAATTTAACTATTTTTTATTCCAAATATAACTATATATATATATATATATTATATCAATATGTGCCATACTATTGCATGCTTTATCTGGTTTCAGAAAAATTATGTATAATATCTGGACTGATTCACAGTGCCCCAGGTAGCGATCCACTGTACCCCGTTACTGGGGCACAGTGGATCAAATATATTTTTACATTCAACCCCATCTCAGCATCTCATATTTGGCAGTTGGCAGGATATGATAGACAACATTATAGAGAACATATTCTGCTATCAATTCCACAGTAGACCAGAACCATGCTGTCATCAAGCCAGGAAAAATGCTGAAATATAAGATTTCTGATCCACTGTGCCCCGGTCTCCCTATTATTACTATTGTATTCTTGCACAATCGTAGCAGGCATGACCAACCACATTTCACTGTATGCCCTGGTATGTATGTGATAAATAAACTCTGCTGAATGAAGCGGAGTGGTCAGCTTGTCGTCGGGAAAACCAAGGACAGGACAGGGACAGTGGGTCAGAGAGAGCAGTCACCACAGTGTTAGCTGAATCTTATTATGGACCAGCGAGATGGGAACGATGTAACAGGAACAACAGTCTTTCTGCAAAAGCAGAATTAGGGCACCTCTTAACATGTGGGCCCTTTTTAGGACGATTTGCCCACCGGTACTTTGGCGACCACTAGTGGCTCGGGTGTGCATAATTTGTAATAAAATATATATATCGAATTAAAGCCCCATCCGTTGCCTGTCGATAGCCCTTTCAGGTGACAAAATCCGTTCAGCGGTTCTCAAGTTACATGCCGATATTTGAGACTTGTGCAAAGTAAACGGTATTGTGCAAAATACCACTCCCGACTCATGGGGCTCTATTTCCATCAATCATTTGGCGATCTCGAAAATGATTGTGGAGGGTTGTAGCCAATGAGTGTGGCTTTCCAATGATACCCCAACTGAAGATGTACGTGAAAAACTAATGAGCGAAAACAGGAAGAGAAAAAACGCTGAATGAATTGAAGTCTATGAGAAAACTGAGCTTTTCTTTTGTACACAGTTTACCAAAATCACTCCTAATCACAAATTTCTGAACGGATCTTTATAAAATTTGACATGTACTACATAAGGCTTCAGGCTATGGATCTCAGGAGTTTTTTAAGCCATACGAATGTCTGGGGAAATACTACTTCTGGACTACTAACTACTACAGAAAAACCTGAGTAACACGTTTTTCTACAACTCAAGTTCAGACCTATGTTACTCTATTTCATTAGCACTAAAAGTGATCTTTCTTTATTGTATCATAAACTTCAGAATGGTATCTTTCAAAAGAGACCATGGCTCATGCATGTGCTATATTTTTTATTTGATTTGATTTGATTTGATTTGATTTTTTTTTTTCGTGTCTTACATACAGATGTATGCCCAGCCCATATGGGCTTACAAGACACATAACAATAAGTATATAATAATATACTTTACCAATTACTTAACAAATGACATATAGACCAAGATGGCCATAAGAAAATACAAGAAAATACAATAAAACGTAATATAACACAAGCTGTACTCAATGTAAATAAACAGAAAAACAAGATGAATTCAAATACAATTATATAGGATACAGTGTGTTTTGTCTCAAGTGCCATGCCTTCTCCAAAAATCCTGCAAAACCGAAGATGTCCTCCACAAAAGTATAAAGTATAGTATTTTGGTTTGCAAAAAAAGTATGCAGTCCTCAAAAACTAAAACTAAAATTGCCACTTTTAGGGGCGCAGGTTAAGAGGATAGGGCTGGACAATTAATCGAGTTTCTATTTCAATTAAGATTTTGGCTCCTTACGATCATGAAAACAAGATAATCGATAAAACGATTATTGTGCAGCATGCTGTGTTGTTCTAATTTAATCTTGCATTGTAAATGCAGCACACCCTTCCTTCACAGTGGTGTGCTTTGCCCCCCCCCCCCCCCCAGCAGAAGTGTTTGCTTGTGTTGAGAGGTGTGAGAGATCCACGCCTGTCACACGCTGTCGCTGCCTGCACAGTCAATTTCGCTTACTCAGTTTGAGTAAAATGTACTCAGTTTGAGTCAAATCTCTCTCTCTCTCTCTCTCTCTCTCTCTCTCTCTCTCTCTCTCTCTCTCTCTCTCTCATCTCTCTCTCTCTCTCTCTCTCTCTCTCTCTCTCTCTCTCTCTCTCTCTCTCTCTCTCTCTCTCTCTCTCTCCCTCTCTCTCTCTCTCTCTCTCTCTCTCTCTCTCTCTCTCTCTCTCTCTCTCTCTCTCTCTCTCTCTCTCTCTCTCTCTCTCTCTCTCTCTCATTACCAGGTATGGAGTTCAGGTGTGCTGCTGTCATGGTTTCTTCAGTTATTTTTAAACGTCTTTGGTAACTTGTAGATGATGACAGAAAGGCAGCCTTTGGTCGAGAAGAAAGCTAAAACAAATTCAGTCGTCGTCATATATGTTCTCAAATGAGTAATCATGTTTAATTAATAATTGTGATTTCAATATCAATCAAAATAATCGTGATTATGATTTTTGCCATAATCAAGCAGCCCTACGCACAATTATGTTAGCAAGGTTCTAATTAAAAACAAACCAACAGACAGCAATACTGTACCTTTGCAATGTTTAGCTTTGCAATGTTTCAAGTTTTATAAATGTTTTGACTTGTAATGTCATCAGTGGCGTCGCGTGGGTAAAATAACAGGGGAAGCCAAAAAAAAATTATAAAAAAAAAATTATTCAATATTTTTATTAATAATTTTTTTTTTTTTTTTTTTTTTTTTTTTTTTAAGTCAAGCAGTCACCATGTACACTACAGTATGGCTCGGCGGCCAGTCAAACGTTATTTTTATTTATTTAACAGATTGCAGAATGGGTACAATACAGTACGGCTCAATACACATTTACGATGAATTGAAAATGGGGGACCCTGATGTAAACAAGACGAAAGTCTTTCTCTGGTCTGCATCCCCTTAACAATTGTATGTATTGAGCTGTACTGTACTGTACCCATTCCGCAATCTGTTAATAAAGTGTTCATTCATTCATTCATTCATTCACACACAATTGTATAAGGGGATGCAGACCAGAGAAAGACGTTTGTCTTGTTTACATCAGGGTCATTAATACTGCTGGAGCATTGGTTAATTTTTGGTCCGATTTTTCCTTGCGCGATTTTGCGCGCCGCGTGGGAGCAAATTCGAGACACATATTCGGTTGCAAAAAGGTGTCCCACGGTCTCCTCTATGGCCGTGAATATTTTCACGCGGATCGGAATCACGGAGCGCCCGTGGGACACTTTTCCGTTTCGGCGAGTTTATTCCACGCTTTCTGTTTTCCTTTTCTAAGCATTTTAGGGGCTACATGTGAATCAGTAAAAGTTGCGGGACGCCCAGATGTTTCCACGATAGAAAGCTCCCGTGGATCCCATAATAGGCTCACTTAATACAGCGTTTTTAAAATCACGCGACATTTTCAGGGTCGCGAGCCGACCTTTTCCCCTCGTTTTCGATGATGGAAGTGATTTAGGAAAAGCTTCGGCACGCCGAGAGGTCCCCGTGGATTTAATCTCGCGAGGATCGGGGCAATATTCGGCCCGTGGGAACAGTTACGGGTTAATACAATGTTCAGAGTGCAGAGGGGAAAATATGGCACCTGCCCCGCCTCCAGGTGGAATATTATGCTGAACGTCTTCCTCCCAGCTCCGTTTTAAACTTTTAGGGTGTGGCAAAGTGGCAGTCAGCTCGAATCTGATTGGCTAGGATCGGATTTGGAGTTTGGACTCACTCTATAATGCTGGAAGCCTGGAGAAAGAGACCTACCCACTGCTTCTCTCCTCTGCAGTAGTGAGCACAGTCTGACAGTGTGTTAGAGGGAGTGAGAAGGAGAAGAGAGAGACATTAAAAAAAAAAAAAAAAAAAAACACAGATGCACAGATGAAAATGAATGTAAACTATATTAAAAAAAAATTATATTTAAATTTTTTTTTTTTTTTTTTCATATTTCATATTTCATAATTTGATATGAAATTTATAGGGAGGCATGGCTTCCGTTGGCTTCCACAAGGATTCGCCACTGAATGTCATTCAACTAATCTTTTTTAAAAGTGATTTTTGTAATCTTGTGGGCGCATACTGATGACATTTTTACCTCCGCCAAGGATGTTCTGTAATCATCACATCTGTAAGTTACTGTACGTTTAAACTGCAGGCAAAATTGGCCCAAATCAGATTTTTGTGACTCAGATATGGGGTTTGTTCACGACATCACATGGAATATGATCTTTTCAATTTTGATTTTGGCCACTTTCCTATGTGGTCCTAAATAAGATACAGGTCAGATTTTTGGCAATGCAACCTCAGGCTGAACAGTCATGTGACTTTCATGCAACTTTTACATCACTCTAGTCTAGATTGACATTTATCCAAATTTGTAAAGGTTTTATAATTCTTCATTGTTCATTTGCACATGTGGGTCAGTTCGTGAGCATGACCAGTTCATACTGGAATCTGATCTTGCCCACATACAAAAAATAATAATAATAATAATAATAATAATAATGTGAACAGCCAAAAAATTTTTATCTGATCTGAGCAATAAATCAGAATTGAACATTTATGACTCCTAGAGGAACACATGTATGACCCCAAGAGGAACACAGTCATGGTCACTTCATTCATCTAGTGCCACCACCAGGCCAAACTAGGAATGAGATATCTCAAAATCCCTGCAGAAAGCAGGAGATAAAAAACCAACTCAGTCTCTTTTATTGACCTGTCAGGACAGCGGAAAGATTTATAAACTCATTTTAGGAGCCGGCTGATTTATTTTAGAGGCAGCTTTGTGGAAAGATTGGAGATTTAGAGAAAAGCAATGAAAACGTGCAGTCATTCATAAACGCAAGGCAATTTGCAATGTTTTCTGTTTGTGCAGTATAAAGCGCAAGGAGAATGAAGTGGTGAAAATTGGTAGACAAAAGACACAGTGTAGTCCTTTCTAAAGCAGGAAGCTAGAGCTTAGATAGTAGCTTAGATATGTATAGAGCTGGCTGTGACCTCATTTTACTCTGTAGTAAAGCAACTTTTCTACAAATATCATAGAGACCCAGAGAGGAATTGCCCATTAAAGTGATATGGACATTCCAGAAACCTTCCTCTTGCGCCACCATATGGATCTCATGCCTGGGTCTGTTGAGACAGCTTCGTCAAGGTCTTCTTCATGATGTTACTCTTCAATGAGGACATTGCCTCCTCATTCAGTCCTCCTCAATCAATCAATCAATGAGTTGCCGGGTTACCCAGGTGGGCTATCTCCCGGGCCTTTCTGTGTGGAGTTTGCATCTTCTCCCCGTCAGGGCCGCCTGGGAGAAATGCGAGGCCCTGTGCGAGATTTAAACGCGAGCCCCCCCCCCCCCCCCCCCCCCCCCGAGGCTGGGCATGATACAGTCAACACATAGCAAGAGAGAGAGCGAGAGAGAGCTCCCGTTCTACAGTCAATATACAGTGTTATCGCTGCACAGACCCGGCAATGCCCCTGACCCTCCACCAGAGCAAGGCCAGAGAGAGAGAGAGAGAGAGAGAGAGACACATTGGAAAGAAACAACCCAAAACCAGAGCAAATCGAAATGCTATTTGGCCCTAAACAGAGAGTACACAGTGGCAGAATACCTGAGCACTGTGACTGACTCAATACTAAGAGGATCCTTGACTAGGTACAGACTCAGCGAGCACAGCCTAGCCATCGAGAAAGGCCGCCATAGGCAGACCTGGCTCCCAAGCGAAGACAGACCCACTGCACACAAGATGAAGCTCCACTTCTTAACAACCTGCCCACTATACCAATACATACTTCCCACAAATTGCAAACACCCAAAGAGACTTTGAAAACATCGACAATAACTCAAAACTCCCATACCTACTGGGAGAAATACAAGAATGTGAAATAAAGCCCATTTGAATTGAAGAGAGAGAGATAGATAGAGCATGTCTGTGTGTGTTAGAAAGAGAGAGATAGAGAGAGCGCATGTCTGTTTGTGTGTGTGTGTTAGAGAGAGAGCATGTATATGTGTGTTAGAAAGAGAGAGAAATATAGAGAGAGAGAGCATGTCATTTTGTGTGTTAGAGAGAGATATAGAGCATGTCTGTGTGTGTTAGAAAGAGAGAGAGAGAGAGAGCATGTGTGTTTGTGTGTTAGAGAGAGAGAGCATGTCTGTGTGTGTGTTAGAGAGAGAGCATGTATGAGAGAGATAAGCAAAGATGAGCCCCTAAAGGATATTCAACTTTTAATGAAAGAACAAAACAGAAGGAAAAGATAACTTCACAAAGGCAACATGAATATACATAGATCCAAAAGGACAAAGATCAACACTTAAATCCAAAGAGAAGAGGGTCTATACCAGAGAAAACAAAGTAGCAAGGAGCCAATGGCCGACATCAGCTAAATAGGCTAACTGCAAATAGAGTAGCCAGGTACTGACACCAGGCCACACACCGTTAGCTACTACAACAGCTAGCCGGCCCATTTGGGAGAGAGAGAGAGATATATCCATGGCGGGAATAGAATAGAGTGCATTAAAAACTCACCAAACGTCCAAGAGGATGGAGACAACTGCGTGGAGTTGACGAAGTTCATCTGCCGAATGACCGTCCTCTTCATCTTGGCATAACAATGCTGCACGCGCTCTCTCTAGGTTAGCTAACGCTAGTTAGCCTTTAGCTAAGCTAGCTACTAGCCGACATCATCATGGCTATCCTGACTGAACCACACGTTAGCACTCGATATTATAACATAGCTAAAGCTAACTAGCTGTCCCTGCCTTTAGCTAAGCCGACATGGCTAGCCTGACTGAACTGTCTAACATGCAACAACTTTCATCTTCAGTCCATCTGCCGAATGACCGTCCTCTTCGTTTTGGCTGGCATAACTAAGCATAACCTCCAAAGCTGCACGCGCGAAATAGTCAAACGCAGCTGACGCATGCCGGCGTACACATGATGTAACCCCTCCCTTCGTTGAAACCAATAGTATGTCTGCTGCAGAGCCCCAGAGCTCCAATAGTGAGTGTCTGCTGCAGAGCCGCAGAGCCAGGAACATTCTACAAACGTGTCTAATGTGAAATATATAAGCATAATATGCTTATATTATAAGCAAAACTAGATTTTAGGTCTGTGATGAAAAAGGGCCTCGCGGGAAGGGGGGCCTCGCAAAAAATAAAAAAATAATATAAAAAAAATAATAAATAAAAAATATTTTTTTTAATTTTTTTTGTGCGAGGCCCCCCTTCCTGCGAGGCCCTGTGCGACCGCACTGCTCGCACACCCCCTGAGGCGGCCCTGCTCCCCGTGCTCACAAGGGTTTCCCCTCCAGAAAAAGAGATAATGGAAAAACTAGAGATAATGGAAAAACATGCAGAACAGATTCCTGACAAAGACAGACAGGAGCACTTGGATTGGTCCCTGGGTGCGCGCGCGCGCTGAACAGGTGGCCAGGAGCGCGCAGCAATACGGTATAAATATGGAATATTAATACACTATTCCACTATAGCTATATCCACGCGATTAGCTTTAATTCTTATGTAATTCTAGTGTTTTTATTTATTTTCGGACATCACGATGCCTCTTGAGGCATGACTGCAAATCTAAAACTACAAATCATAGCATACAAATGTTGTCATATGTATTATTATTATTTAACTCCAAGGATGTCTGTAGAGTTGACATGAATGCAATCACCATGATTCCTCCCAAATAAAGCCCTTAAGAACATGGCACACACCAGTCTGTCCGATTTACGACTGCTCTTCACTGCTCTTAAATCCTGCTCTTAGTTAAGACCGAATCCAGGAGAAGGGACCGTTGGGGAATCCCAAAATCGGCTGGAAAATGTCTTGTCTGATCTTTTGTCTTAAAGGGGAACTATCTTACTTTTTCTTTCACTATTTGGGCAATTTTACACAATTCCTGTGAGTCTATGGAACACATCTGTAAGGTTTTTCTCAAAAAAATATGGACAGTCAGTTGACAGTTGCTGAGTAATGATTTGACAACTTCTGTCCACAATAAATATAACCGATATTGTTACCTCCTCGGCCGGTTTGACTATAGTATTTTTATGATTTACCAGAAGTGCTGAGTCCAATGTAGTCTAGTGAAAACGCACGTTATCATCCATAAGTGTGATTGTTTTGTCCTCTTCTAATAATCTCCACAAGTCGCGATCGCCATAGCTCACAAACTTGACCCATTGATGACGGATCACGACATCATCAGGAAATGAATGCAAGGACATATTCGCTGCTTGGCAGTCAGGAACAGCACAACATATCTTGCCCATTTTGCTCATAACGTTTTTAAATGCTAACCCAATGCTAACTCACTGTTAAACTTAAATTCCACGCATTTGCTTGCATATTGCAATAAATAATGGTTGAGTGTGTGCACATGCAGTGGGTGGCAACAAACATAGAGGGGGCGGGCGTTATTATGCAGATGAGAATTCTTGGACGTCCGATGTACACGAAGTTTCAAAATGACTCAATTCAATGAGGGAGAATCTTGTGAGATGTGAATTGGAAGAATGAAGAGAGACATAGACCCCATTGATACACACCCACATTGTTAGAAAACAATGATAAACATTGGAAAAGGCCATTTATAAGATAGTTCCCCTTTAAGTCCGTTGGTGAATGAGACCCATTCTCTGGTTGGATGAACAGGAGACAACAGGTACATTTTAGGTTTAAATTTGATTTGCTGATACAAAGTCTGTAAAAGGTTTGTTGTAAACACTATATTAAAGGAACACTCCAACATTTTGGGAAATTAGCTTATTTGCCATCTACCCTGGAGTTAGACAAGAAGATACAAACCTTTTTCGTCTCTGTGCATACATTAGGCTTAGGGAACAGCCGCACCTTTAGCCTAGCTTAGCGTCATTCACTGGAAGTAGGTTACACATTTAGCCTAGTTCCCAACAGTCACGAAATACACTCCAAATACAATCAAAATACAACTCCAAAACGTTCCTGTAAACATGTTGTGACCTGTGTATTTACCACATGGAGAAATAAATAATAATTTAATTAGACATTTCTGTTTTCTAAGCAGACATACTCAGATTTTTTTTTTGGCCAAACCACTGTTGTCAGGGCGCAGTGATTTCACACGACGCAGTGCTACTTTCTAACGTCGAGGCCAGTGTTTACATTTTCGTTTCATTCAAAGGTTCCGAAGCGATTGAAGCTACTTGCTCTGAACATAGATTTCCAATGGAAATAATCAAGAACGCGTGTGTTTGCTTGCCGTTGGAACGCTTCATTATAAGCGTCTTGCAAGTTGCAACGCTGGTTAAGATATGAAAATACTTGCCAGTAGTGTAAGGATGCATTAGCCATTAGCTAGCTTACTTACATAGACTTGTGGTGGAGTGGAGGTTGTAGCTGTGTTCAACAAGCCCGCCAGTTTGATTTCAGCCAGGCAGAAAACAGGTCCATAAACGAACGTTTTAATCCACACCAGTATGTAAACAAAGGTTTTAACCATCCACAACAGAATACTGCAGTCCAAATGTATTTCCGATGCTTGATTCTTCTCTCAGACCGACGCAATGTCTTGAAACTATTATGTTTATTGGCGACGCGACTCAGTATGAAAATAACTTTGAAGAGAGGTTTCAGGTTTCACAGTACCACATGGCTTTTTTGTTTATTCAGTCATTCAGCATCAGGGTGATGATCAGAGCCAATCAGAGGCAGATCAGGGCTGGTCTTTGCATAATGCACGTGTTATAGCCAATCAAAGGCAGAGATTTTTTTTTTGAACGCACATGGCCAGGGAGAAAAAGACGCTAAACACACACACATACACACAGACAGACATACCTTTAAGCCACTAGCCACTGTGGTGGGTAGAATGACAGAGTTACATGCCACAGGGGAATTCTACCCGCATCTGGCGGGTGGCGGGTGCTAATGTCAAGCCCAGACCCCATAGTCATGGTTAAAAACAAATCCTGATTGGGGCTTTAAAGATTCCCTCCATGTGTGTTTTAACACTTTAAAATGTTGTATATTGAATAACAATTTCTTTGGTACAACATCCCTCTCACATCTTCCCCCAAGCCGGTTAACCTTTTCCACCTAAACAGTAGGCCTACGCCAAAAAAAATTCACCCAAACACAACACAAAGAGAAGTTTTTGTGCATAGATCACTAGATCAACCTATAATATGAGTTTCACGTTAGCAGTCAGCATTTCCTGGATGACAGTGTGGCCAGCTGGGCAATAGTGAACATGATAGGTTTGCAGGATTATTTGCATGTTGAGGAAGTACAGAGAAGCCCCCCCTCCAGTGGAAGGATGTGAAAATGGCACTCTGATGACAAATTCTGCACAAATAACTATCTGTATAGTCAAAGTCATGCCTCCAAGAGGAGTTAATAACAATCTGTATAGTCAAAGTCATGCCTCCAAGAGGAGTTAATAACAATCTGTATATGTAACAGAGGTCCATGACTCCATGAGTAATATCCACAGTCACGATATTGTGTGTTGTGAAGTGACTGTGGCAGTAAGCGGTACTGCAAGTTAAACTCACTTCCCCTTAAAAGACACATAGACACGTTACCAAGAAGTGAATTCACCTATTGGTATAGCTATGCCGTCTATGCTGTTGCACGCGGTGCAGCTGACCCGGGTTCGAAACTCCCTCGGGCATTGACATTTAACACAACGCAGAAGGATTAACATACGATCAGTCACATTATAGTCAGAGTCATGCCTCCAAGAGGAGTTTAAGGTAACGCTGGGATGAAAAGACTCATCTGTCACTCTTCTCCTTGAACCACCCATCCTCTGCTACTCCTCCTTGTAGGAATTACATCACGCCATCCAGCATGTGTCACTCGACTAGTGGAATTATAATTCCATTTAATGACCCATGAATATTCTGACTCACAATTTAGCTTTAATTATAATTGGGGGGGAAAATATGATATTCTCCATTTCAGACTATTGACCTCGAAGGGAGAGCTGACAAAGGCCTGGGCTCATCTCTAAATGAAATAGAGGAAGAGCGGGTGTAAAGATTTAGAAAGAGAGAGAAATTGACAGAGAGAGAGAGAGAGTAAGAGAGAGACTCACTCACGTGCACCATGTGAAGTCAGTATGGACCTTATGCGAACGCACACACATGCACACACAGACACATACACAAACACACGCACACACACGCACGCACGTGCGCGCCCTTCAAGATGGATATTGTCGTCTTGCTACGTCTGACTCCACGTCTCATTCTAAGCCGGCGTCTTGTGACGTCAATCAGAGTAAAAATGAAAAGGTTAGCGTCTGAAACAGGATTTGTTCTGATGAAGGTCATTTCAGAGGGAAGATGCAGCAGACTAATGTGTGAAATAAGGATTGATCCTGAGCATCCTGCAGCTCATTTCTTAGTCTCTTATCTTCCTGAGCCACAGCCACCCTGGCTGATGTTGCCTAGATCCCCCATGCCTCACAAATAGAGGGTAAGACATGCATTTAGCATGGAATATGGAGTAACATAACCTAACAAAAACAATTATAGTTCCTTATGCACATGAGTATTCCAAAGATTGAAAGGGAGCAAGGGGTGTCAAAGATCATATGAGCAATTTCTAAATTGCATACCCAAATAAATCATGTTGTTTATGAGGAATCAATATCCCAGAGGCATCATCCTCCAACACAATTGCATCTTCAGCATTTCAATTCTTCCATTATTTTAGTTTATTTTAAAGGAACACACAAATGCACTTACCGTCTTCTCCAGAGTCAGACAAGAAGATAGATACCAATTTCTTCTCCATGCGGTAAGTAGAAATATATCCGACTGCAAGCTACCCTAGCTTAGCACAAATGAATGAAAGCGGATACGGATAGGCTAGCCTAGCCATTGGCAAAAAACACCTCTCCCGGAGTTTTAAGCTACAGTAGGCTACCATTCCAATGAGAGGAAATTGGGATCTATGTTCTTGTCTGACTCTGGAGAAGTGCATTTACCATAATGTTGGTGTGTTCCTTAACAACAGATATGTAATCTGTAATAGGTCTGTTCTGATCCTGTTGGAATTGTAAAATGTGTGACTGCAGGCCAGTAAGTAAATCCAATCGTAAAGTAAGTGCTGTGATGTTATCATCAAATTAGAGTATGGTTCATAGCAGTATATACATATAAGCCATATGGACGTTTGGTTAATTTGACTGTATATAGTTCCTTATTAACTGGTTCAGCGCCAGAGGTCGCTGTGGGCGTGTGGCCGTGTGTGCCAGCGCTCTAATGAATGGGGATACATGCCGGTGTTGGCAGTGCTAAAACTATATTAAATATTATAGCTATGGATCTAATAATATAGTCGATTGTCATTGAGTTTCATCCGGTCAAGATGCAAAAAACAGATAATTTTTTCATCAATACATTCCCGTTTTATACCGTGGTGAATAGTATAGTTTTAGAGTAATTCTGTGTAATCCCAGGAAACGCAGCTAAACAGCGTTTTAGTGCATTTCACTATAAAGCGTGCCATTCCTCACTTGGATCAGCAATCAATCTGAAATCAACACTAGATTATCGGTATTATGTTTCATCATGGATGCATGAAGGGGGGGGGGGGCGCCCCTCCATGCTTTGATCGCTACCAACGGAACACGCCACACCCACACACACACGCCCCGATCAGCATGAAGGAATTTTTGGATCAACATAATATTGATACTGTCGTGGAAATATTATCATGTCATTATGGTTTTATCATTTTACAGACTGTTACACTAGGATCTGCGTAATGTGTGTGTGTCTCTTTAAAGGACACACAGAGTATTCTGTTATAAAGCCCAGCCATAACCCAAGGTTAGAGAATTCCCATTACACTGGTTAATGTGTGCATGTCTCTTTAACATCTTAGTCATAACAGAGTTGTTGTCTGTTTCTAGTTTCTGAGAAAACCATTCTGCTTACCTTAAGTCATCATATCTGATATATTGTTATGTCTGGCAACTGTGTATTTGACAGGCATGTGGACAGCGTTCTGGGTCAGTCCTCAGCCAAACGCTAATGGTGACATACCTGCCTCTGGCTTTGTGACTGCCCTTTCAACGTGGCCACGTGGAAATTACGTTTCTATATTATTTAAATCACCTTTCTATTATTATCTGTAAATTACTTTCCTATTATTATTTGTTAATCACTTTTCTATTATTATTTGTTAAATAAACCTTATCATTATCAAACGTGACTCAGAATGATTAATGTAAACGGCTCATTGTTTGTCCTTTAATAATTCCCATTACAATACCATATAGTCCTTACCTTGACCAGGAACTGTCCTGAAAGGAATATTCCAATTATCTGATCGCCATTCCAAGTACTGATCGCGATCGTGTTTCCAACATAATCCAGCAATGAACATGAACCCGGCGGGCCCGACCCTCGTCGATGCAGGCGTTATAAGCGCTTGCCCTGCCCGAGTAGTGCCCTGCCCGCACACCGCAGCTCGGCCCACACACCAAGCCACATCGTTTCAAATGGAGTGGAATAGCGGCCGCAAGGCGTTAGGCGGCGGTATTGGACGTTTGCGATCCCAGACCCATTCCCAATGATAACATCAGGCTGGATGGATGGATTATGAATGGAAATAGCGAATAAAAGAAATAACGACCAAAACCCGACTTTTCTCGGGTTTGGCGCTCAAGCGATGGCGAGTTAACCTGACTTATGTCGGGTCTGGCGTCCATTGTGTTAAAGAAAACATTTGCGGATTTACAACATTACAATGTTTTACAATGTAACCTCTTTTGCAAAGATAATGTAGATATAACTAAAAGCTCTAGTACCTCCTACTCCTTTTGTGATATCCTTCCATGTTCCACTTTTCAATCTTCTTCATATTTTAATTAGAAGCATGTCTTTGAGACTGGAGAGAGGAACAAATTAAATCTTCATTCTCCACACACAGTAACCACAGAAGCTATACTGGCAGTAAAGGTGAGTGGCAGCATGGACTTATATCGTGGTTCAGTCAAATGTTCTGCAAAATGTCTCTATCACCTTGAAGGGGCATTCCTCTCTGGGGGGCGAATTCACAAAGGGATTTTTTGTCCCCGAGCTTAGCGCGGCAGCGGCCCGTACAAACGGGGCTTTGCTGCCGACGCCACTGTATCTCTGGCAACGCCGTCCTGTGAGGGAGGCGAGCGTTGTCTGCCCTTTCTTTGGGCTAGGCAGTTGGCTATCTGGAGTGACCAGGCCTGCACTCCACCATACGCAGCTTCAGTAGCTAGCCATTAGCCTGTAGCTAGCCGTTAGCTTGTAGCTAGCCGTTAGCTTGTAGCTAGCCGTTAGCCTGTGGCGGGCAGTTAGCCTGTAGCTAACCGTTAGCGATAGCCGCGGGGAGATAGCGGGCCCAGGACACTCTGATTCGGCGTCATGTCTGGCAAAATAACTCTGAAACACAGTTTGCTATTCACAGAGGAGGTGCAACGGGTGAAATGAGGTGGTAACTGCGATCCATCGGTATTGCGTCTGATGCTATTTGCGCATATTTCAATTAGGTAATATGGGCGGAACATGTCATCATTGCCAGTGTGATCATGGCAGCAGTAATTGTTGCGAGACGCAGGCATCGTAATGCCAGGCGTGCCCGTGAAAAAATATTTCTAATAATCACTTTTTGATTTAGGCGAGACCGAAATCAACCGGAGACACAGGTTGCCACCCCAAGCAATTCTTGATCTACTCAATGAAATCAAGGATGATATTGAGCCAGCCACCCAGAGATCCCATGCAATCTTATTGATTGATTATTATTTAATCTAATCAAATCAAATCAAATGTATTTGTAAGGCCCGACAACACAACCCTTACCAAAACCCTAACCAAAAAAAATGCACAAACTACCTCTTGGAGGCCTCATCCATCCTTTTATCATGTTACTTATGAATCATTATAATTTTTTTTTTATCTACTTTTTCTCCCATTTTCTATTTTTCCCCCATCCCAATTTCGTATCGTCCAATTCTACCCTCCCCTGTCTCGAACGCTGTTAGGCCATGCCTCCCACAAGCCGGCTGCAATGTGGACGAAGCCTTACATCTTTTCACCTGCACAGCGCGATCTCTCAGCGTCGGGGGTCTGCGTGGGAGGGACACGCCGGCCCCGTCGCTTCCTGATTCTGCTGCGCAGGCGCACCAACCGACCTGTAGGAGTCGCTGTCCACAACGTCCGATCCCCACCCATCAGCTTCCCACCCCCTAATACTGCCAATTGTATTAGTATGAACGACCAGCCAAGCTGATAGCAATGCGGAGAGCTGGGCTCGAACCCAGCGTCTCCTGCATTGGTGGTGAGCGCCTTGCCCACTGCACCACCTAGCCGCCGAATCATTCTAATTTTAAACTGTACAGGCTGTGTATTAAGAAAATGTGTTTAACATGTCAACCTGTTTATTTCTGCGACTAGGGTGAAAGGTGTGACACTTTTATTCCACGCGTTTAACACAGTGAGTGCCACGCCCCTTCCGGGAAGTGCATAGGCCATGCCACCCATTAACCCCATGTAATCGCTCACCTTGTTTGTAGAGCCAAACCTATATTTTATATTATAGCTATGGATCTAATAACGCTGTCGATTGTCAGTGGGTTTCTTCCGGTCAACATGCAAAAAACTGATAATTTTTTCATCTATACATTTCCGTTTTATATCGTGGTGAATATGAGTATAGTTGTAGAGTGATCCTGTGTAATCCCAGGGAACTCTGTCAAACAGCCCTTTAGTGAAATCCACTAAACATGTTGCTATTTCTCGCCTGATTATTGAATCATCCTGAAATCAACGCTAGATTATCGGTATTATGTTTCATCATGCATGCACGAAAGGGGACGGGGGAAAACCGGCCCTCCGTGCTTTTATCGCAGCCAACGGCACACACACACACACACACACACACACACACAGACACACACACACACACACAAAGACACACACACACACAGGCTCAATGCAAGATTGATAATATATAGTCCTTACCTTGTCTATGATGTACTGCAAAAAGAATAATCCAATTATCTGATCGCCATTCCAAATACTGGTTGCGGTAGTGTGTCCCACGTTTACCACCAAAGAAAATTAACGGGCGGGCGGGGACCCTTGTCGATGCATCTGTTGTAACCGATTGTTATATTTCATATGGCTTTACGCTCTGTTCTATTGGAACTGTCCCTTTAATCATATACTATCATAAAATCTTTCAACCACTTGCACGCACCTACACCTGCCTGGCCACGCCCACATCCGCTCACATATAAGTGGGGCCATGGCCATACTACCAGCTCCTTCCCTACTTTCACCACCTGGAAGTACATGCAGGGCACCTCTTCAGATCAGTACTAAAGTAGTTAGTTAGTTATAGGAGCTGTGTTGGCAATGGCATTGTCTTTTGTTTTTGCCTCTCTCACTGATTTACGGGAGAAAGAAAGAATAATGTCGTCACCACCGGAGAGTCTAGAGGATTATTCTGACCTCCACCGGCGCTTCACATTCGGGCTTCCTCGGGGCGTAGTGGGGCTTTCCTGCTCCACGTTTGTGGCAGGCGGGTGAGCCTCAGCGGCGCCCAAAGGGGAGTGCATGTCGCTGGGCAGTTCCCCCGCCAGCGTTGCTCTCCGGCTGTGCAGCTGGATACTATTGCCGCGGGAGGCAGTCGGCTGGTCCGACGGTCTCTCTGGTGGGGTGGTGACTTGCTGCGTGGGCTCTCCGCCTCTGCTCGCTCACGTCAATTGGCGGTGAGCGGCGGGTGCGGACGCTCTAAACGGATGTGTCAGTTGTGCAGGGTCGACTGCTCAGGCATACGGCCCCGCAGAACAGCCGGCTCCAGGCGAGGATTCCTCTGTTACCTCTCCATCGCGTCCGATACAGCTACAGTAGCTGGCCGCTAGCCTGTAGATAACCATTAGCCGGTAGCTAACCGTTGGCCTATGGCTAGCCGTTAGCCTGTAGCTGGCCGTTAGCTTGTAGCTAGCCGTTAGCCTGTAGCGTCCGATGGACAATTAGGATTACATGGAGGGGGTGCAGAGTTCTTGTTTGACCTGTAGCTAACCGTTAGCGATAGCCGTGGGGAGATAGCGGGCCCTGGACACTCTGATTCTGCGTCATCTCTGGCAGAAGATGTCGTCGGCCTGCACCACGGCCGGCCGCAGGATATGGTCGAAACGCCGGAGCAGGACTCCAGCCATCGCCACTACTGGCCCCGCCAGCAAGAGGCCTCGTCAACGGGGAGACCACCATTGTTGCTGCCAGTCAGGTAGGACACATTACCCCTTCTGCCCCAGTCTTGGTGGCGCCCCCTGCGATGTTTTGGATCGACACGCGTACCTACCTTCCTCTTAGGACTGGGGGCGGCGGCGTGACAAGGGCACAGGACTTGTCCTGGTTGCCCCCGGACCGGATCAGTTTAACCCGTTGTCTGCCAGGGCGCAGACAAGTTCTGGTACCCCGAAGGACCCTGAGCTTTTCCGGGGGGAAAACGCCAGGGCGGGCCGGAAGTCACATGAATGTCATGAATGTGTGTGTCATATAGATGCCACTACGAGTTGCCCTTAACACATTCGGGACGGGCCACGTATATATATCCGTGTTTCGAATCCATGCTTAAGGGACCAACCACGGATATCTCTGTGGAAAGGTTGTTTTGGCTTTTATTCCATTTTAATAACCTAATCAAGGTCGCCGAGCTGCACTGCAGATGTACCCTACTCTTTGAATTGGAAAAGGTGCATTACCGGCCAGATCGTCTTAGGGGCGCTGTATCAATAATGCAGTGTTCCCTGTGGCAGAAGTTGTCTTTTTTTTTCTGGATTTCCAATGTAGTTTTCTACTCAACTGAAGCGATCGCTATTGCCTGTTGCACGGAATACGTTTTGGATCGCGGATTTCACAATGCAGTAAAGGAATTTATCATCTGCCAATGGACATATCGATCTACCAGATGGCGAACGATAACTGGGAAATGGTGTGGGGGATCCAACCAGCTCATGGTAAGATCTTTTTCACGTAAATTACATGCTGATCAGAGCTTGTTATGATACTCAACCAGCCGATCAGCGTATGTAGCTACTGAGACGAACACGGTTATTGGTAATCAATAATCAGAAACGACGTCCCCCCCCCCCCCTTCCATGCATTCATGCTTGAGGATCGTACCGATCATATGCAGTTTGAGTTTTAACTGTAGCTTCTGTATAACCGAAATGCAATTGGATATAACGTTAGTAGCTATTAGCCCTTTATCCAGCCTTCCAGGAAATATACTAGACCAAATCCCGTATAACGCTTATATTCACGGTGCTATAAAATGAGAACGTATTGATGAAACAATTATTTCTTTAAGCCATTTTGAAGGGACGGATTATGGACTCAATTGACAATGAGAATGGACAGATAGCAATACTATAAAGTATAGATTTAGCTCTACAAACAGCCCCACGGACTGTGCAAGTCTGTTTACATACTGTATGCTGGCCGTCTACAGTGATTTTAGACGCATCCAAATGGCCGCCAATGTGTTAACACTTTCGTGGCCACTGGGATGAGTCTAATTAATCTCAAGAGGACTGTGAAATGTAAACAGACGTGGGGCTGTTTGTAGAGCTCAATCTATACTTTATAGTATTTCTATCTGTCCATTCTCATTGTGAATTGAGACCATAAACCGTCCCTTCAAAATGGCTTAAAGAAAAAAAAAATCATCAATACGTTCTCATTTTATAGCGCCGTGAATATAAGCATTATACCGGATTTGGTCTAGTATATTTCCTGGAAGCCGAGATAATGGGCTAATAGCTAATAACGTTAAATCCAATGGCATTTCGGTTATAGATACGCTCCAGTTAAAACTCAAACTGCATATGATCGGCACGATCCTCACGCATGTATGCATGAAAGGGGGGGGGGGGCGGGGGACGTCATTTCTGATTATTGATTACCAATAACCGCGTTAGCCTCATTAGCCTCATAGGCCGAACGCCTGGATCAAACGATCAAAACAAGGCCCAATCGGGATGTACTTTACGTGAAAAAGATCTTACCGTGGTCCGGTGGGATCCCCCTGAGCATTTCCCCGTTATCGATCGCCATCTGGTAGATCAATATGTCCATTGGCTGATGATAAATCCCCTTATTGCATGGTAAAATCTGCGATGCAAAACGTAATCCAAGCTACATGCTGCACATCTAGAATCCTGCTAACTGAAATCTCCATTGAAAGTAAAAAAAAAAAGACACAGGGCACACTGCATTATCGCAATAGCGCCCCTAAGAGGATCTGGCCGGTATTGCACCTTCTCGAATTCATAGAGTAGGGTAAATCTGCAGTGCCGCTCGGCAACCTTGAATAGGTTATTAAAATGGAATAAAAGCAATAACAACTTGCCACGGATTTATCGGTGCTTCTGTCCACAACGGGTAAAAAGAATTTTTTTTTCATTTTACAGTAGGGAGATCCTCTTTCATTGGTCTATGTTTGCCACACACTTCTATGCTTAAGTCCCGCCTCGTTTTTGTATCTTTTGAACCGTTTGTCGTAGAGACTTGCTGGTTCCACCATTGTACTCAGAAGGAGATCCCCTTTCATTGGTCCACATTTGACCCGCCCTCTATGCTTAAGTCCCACCCATTTTTTGTATCTTTTGAACCGTTTGTTGTAGAGACTTGCGGGTTCCACCATTGTAATGAGTAGGGAGATCCCCTTTCATTGGTCTATATTTGCCCTGCCCCCTATGCTTAAGTCCCACCTTTTTTTTAATATTTTGAACCCTTTGTAGTAGAGACTTGCGGGTTGACTCACGAGAGGGGTTGTCGTACTCGGCTGGAAGATCCTCTCCTTTTGACCGGCAGTGCACAGGCATTTCCCCGCGGAATTGTCTAGTTGTGATTATTACCTAACCCACCAGATCACCGGAGACTCTGGCCATGACACCCCTTATAAATGCGCTTAGTTACCACCAACTCCACCACCAACCTTTGTAAAGCAGGAATAGCACCCTTAACTGCACGCGGTATCTGCTCCATCTTTGCGAGCCATTCACTAAGGACATTGTACGGATGAGATAATAGCGCAAACACGCCCATAGGTGTGCAGTTTGCTCCTGATTTTCTCCAGCGCAGTTGGCTTGGAGCAGTCTGCACCTGCAGCGTTGTTGGCAGATATCTGGAAGGGGAAGAAATAAACCCGAAATGAGGCATAGACATAACAGTATTTTTCACCACTTGTATTTCCTTTACTTCGTAATGTGTAGAGCTTGCCTAATTTGTATTCTCATGACACATTGCATATTTTGTTTTTGTCACTATCTTTCGTCATTGCTTCTGTCTGTCATGTCCTATTCCTATTAAATGTTTTACTTCTAATTGTACTATATTCTATTGTGCTATATTTAATTTAGTTTATATCCCATTTAATTGTATTCAACCTCTTTATTTACAGTTGTCCAGCCCTGGCCTATAATTATTTCATAGTTATATTATATTCTATTGTGCTTAACTTAGTTCATATTTCATTTTATTTTACTCCACCTCTTTATTGTATTATCTGTCTGTTAAAGGGACAGTTCCAATAGAGCAGAGCGCTCGCCATATTCATATAACTAGGGTTATAGGATAACCTTCGTTTTGCCGGAGTGTTTAGAACCCGCCCCCACGCCGCAGCTCGGCCGAGAAAACAAACCACATAGTTTCAAATGGAGTGCAATAGCGGCCGCAAGGCGTTAGGCGGCGGTATCGGACCGTTGCGGTCTCATACAGAATGCCACTGAGTCCTACAGCATAGCAGGATGAATTATGAATGGAAGAAATAACGATCCAATAACGAGTTTACTCGTTGGCAGAATTCGATTGGCGGGCTATAACAAGTGAACTAGTTTTTGGCGCAGAAACGGTTAATAGTAATTTTTGAAAAAAAACAAACATGGATTATTGTAATGTGACTCAAATATGTGATACTGAGCTACTTTCCTGGCATATACATAAAATATAGCAAACGCTATAAAAAAAATTAAATACGTGAAAAAAAAGGCTATTTGACGAGAATTCCGACAAAGGGTGACTGGAGGGTTAATCATATGCTATCATGAATACTTTCAACCACTTGCACGCACATACACCTGCCTGGCCACGCCCACATCTGCTCACATATAAGTGGGGCCATGGCCATACTACCAGCTCCTTCCCCAGTCTTTCACTGCCGAAACGGAAGACACATGGGGACCTCAGTGAGTCAGAGCAGAGCCCTCGCCATATTTATATAACTAGGGTTATAGGATAACCTTTGTTTCATATGGCTTTACGCTCTGCTCTATTGGAACACAAGAGCGGAGCAGAGCGGAGAGCCCGACAGATGTACCCGCTGAGGTCCCCTACAACCATCAGAATCCGGGGAGGGTCCAGGCCCCCCCGCCCCCCCTAGTGAGGGACGGGAGGGAGACCGGACCCGACTGTGCGAATAGGGAACAGTACCTCAAACTCACAGGGTGAGTAGACCGTGGGACTTACCTTTGTTTAGAAAGGCCTGCGACTACTCGGTCGCGCATCCCGCACGCCACCAGGGAATGGACGTGAAGCAAAAAACCCACGTCACAGCCCCCAACATCGCGGGGTCGGGGTCAAAAAGCCCCGACCCCATGGCAAGGCCGTAGCAGCGGGGCGCGTAGGAGGCCCCAGCCCCAGGCCACATCCCGGGGGCCAGGGCCCCCCGAAAAAGGGGGCTGGCGAGGTCAACGAGGCCGCGGCATCGAGACCCCACCAGATGGTCACTGGTGACACCACCCCCCACATCGCCAGAGTATCGGACAAGGCCTACAATAGGTGAAGGCCCTTCTCCACCTGGCGCTCCAAGGAGGCTTCCCCCCCACAATGTCGTGGGGCCAGCTGGCGCACCGTGGAGACAACCCTCCAAGAAGGTTGATCCCTCAATCCAGGCCGACAGGTCTTAACAAGAGCAGAACTCGACCTGCGCCCGGAGCACTGCGGACTAGACAGGCACGCCTAAGGGGCTAACTGTAAGAACAGTATCCCGGCGGAAAGGGTGTTCGGTATGCCGTGCACCATGTCACAATCTCATGGGGTCACGAACCTCATGGAGTCGGAGTTAGCCAACTCCGCCAGCGAACAGATTCCACCATGAACCCTGACCCTGCCAATTTATTAATCCCGCGGGGTCGAGGTTCAGAGAAAGAGTTTGACACAATTGGCAGACATCATGAAACATGTGGGGGCATACTCTCGGGCAACCGGGGTCAGACCCCGGCTCAACCGGAGAGTCGACTCTGCTACCAACACACCGGGGAGACAACCACCACCCTATGTTTATTAACAGAAAATAACCGTGTTTTGGTTGCCATGGCGACCGTTGCCATAAGAACAGTTTTTTTGGTTGCCATGGCGACCGTTACATAGCAACCGTTTTTTTGGTTGCCATGGGGACCGTTACCATAGCAACCGCTTTTTGGTTTCCATGGCGCCCGTTACATAGCAACCGTTTTTTTGGTTGCCATGGCGACCATTACCACATCTGGCGACTGTTACCATAGCAACCGTTTTTTTTGGTTGCCATGGCGACCGTTACCATAGCAACCGTGTTTTGGTTGCCATGGCGACCGTTACCATAGCAACCGTTTTTTTTGGGTTGCCAAATGCAAGGGCCATACCTCATCACCCGCAAGATGGGTCCCGTCACATATGAGGTCCATCACCCGGACAAGAAGAAACAAAAGGCACCAGGAACAGCTCTACTGATGAGGGAGGTGGACGTGGAAGAGGAAGTGGAGACAGGACTGAGAGCCTTAACTACAACTGCTACCCCTGTGCTAGTACATCTAGCCCCAGAGCAAGCTGCACAGCTCCTCCAGGTCTTCCAGGAGTCTCCATCCCTCTTTGCCGCCAGGCCAGGGAAAACCACCCTCATTGAGCATGTGGTTCACGTAAAAAAGATGGATGACCAATCCGCCAACATCCCTACCGTGTCCCCCAACAGCTGGTGGAAAATATGCACCTGGAGATAGAGATGTTGAAGCTCGGAGTGATTGAGCCTTCCAACTCAGAGTAGTGCACTCCAGTAGTCATGTAACCATGTCTTCAAAAAAGATGGTTCACTCAGGATATGCATTGACTTCATGAAGCTCAATGCCATCTCTGAGTTTGATGCTTACCCCATGCCAAGGATCGACGACTTGCTGGAGAAGATCGGAGCTGCCAGGTACATCACAACCCTGGATCTCTGTAAAGGATACTGGCAAGTCCTGCTGGAGAAGTCGTGTCGGCCATACACAGCATTCCGAACACCAGCTGGCTTGTACCAGTTCACTGTGATGCCCTTTGGACTGCATGGAGCACCAGCCACCTTCCAAAGACTGATGGACAGAGTCCTCCAGGGGTGTGACCACTGCAGTGC
>NC_140172.1:115837762-115977762 GCF_963971535.1 Notolepis coatsorum
GAGAGGAGACAGAACCGGCCAAAGCCAAACAAGTGGGCCAGGTTCCTCAATCAGTCTCTCTCTCTCTCTCTCTCTCTCTCTCTCTCTCTCTCTCTCTCTCTCTCTCTCTCTCTCTCTCTCTCTCTCTCTCTCTCTCTCTCTCTCTCCCTCTCCCCTTATTCCTCTTTCAGTCGATCTCCCTTGCTGGTCATGATTGATTGATTGATTGATTGAATGATTGATTGTTGTAATCTTTCTTTCTCTTTGATGCTCTCTCTCCATCTTTCTTTTTCTCTCTCAGCTCACACGCTCGTCGCTACAGGCTCACTCTGCTCGGTAGCCACACGCTGTAGGGTTTGACATTGGAACAAGGGCTGAAGCTGCATAAGGTTGACGTCAAGCTGTGAGGAAAAGGGCAAGCAGCCCCCTCCATATGGCCCTGCCATAAATCAGCCCATTATGAAATGACCATTAGGACACTGATTCGAACCTCCGCACTGCAGGGACAGATTCTCACACCACCGTTGTGATGTAAATCCAGATTAAAACAATGTACTGGTTATGTACTGGGCATTACATGTGTGAGTGACAAGGGCAGATAATAAAAGGTTACCACATCAAATTATGAACCATTAATTTCCCTGAATAAATTGCGTGTTAACTCATTCCAGTTTGCCGATACCAGGGAAGCAATAAATCACGTTAATGGTGCAGACTGAGGCGGCAAACACATTATTATTTAGTTTGAATCCGGAACACGCAAGAGGTCAGATCCGCAGGGTCCACACGTGATGGATGAAACATTTACCAAACCACCTTCCCAGTCCACCTTCCCAGTCCATCACCCCATATCGGTTCCTGCTTGGTAAGATGTGTCACGCTTCCCCTTAATCATACTGTGGCGTTAATTGAATGCATTGAAAAGAAGAGAGAATTAACTAAAGAAGGGGCTGAGAAAGAGCAAGTAAAGCATGTAACAACGGTGGGTAGTTTGAGGCTGGGAAAGGCTTTAGTGATGGGAATCACGGCTCTTTGAAGGGAACCAGATCTTTTGACTCTGTTAAAGCCCCTGGAAACAAAGCCTCAAATTGTTAAAACATATATAATATCCAACATGAGTGTGATATTAAGCGTCAACAGAAGTTTAAATATAAAGATATATGAGGTGACAAGACAGCCCCTGAATTAAGTCATCTGTCCTCAACCAAATCCCAGAATCGTTCTTATAGTAAAAAAGCTAAACGCTTATCCTTATCATTTATAGAAGGCAGAAGGGGAAATGAGATTGTAAATTAATCATGTTTGTTGCAATGGTCGCAATGTCGACCTAAAATAAACTCTGTATTTTGCGCTTGAATTAAGAGAGCGTTTTTTTGGCACAATAAAAAACACATGAATGAATTCTTATACAAATAAAAATAACAGCTCCCACCAAGTATGACTCGGTTCCCTTCGTTCATACCAAAGAGCCGTTCAAAATAATTGGATCGTTTGCAAACGTCACATCACTAAAAGGCATTGTTTTTCAATGGCGGAGTTTCATAAAGTGTGTCATGTGAGGAGTACAGAATGCAACACAGCCGGCTGTAATGTGGATGCCTTCTAGCCATTATCGTCCTGTCTTTGGCTACACTATAACGTCAGAACCACGCCAGCATCCAACTAAGGTTCTATTTCATTCTGGCCTCCGCTCAGCGTCAGTCTGCACACAACTCTCTCCAGTGACGTGCACTGAATAAAAACTTCACAATGTACCTTGTACATACCGACATCCGTCTGACCACACCCCCATCCGCTACCTACATAAGCAGGGGTGGGGCCACACACTCATCTCCTTCTCAAATTTCATCCACAAAGATAGTGCCTGTTATATACCCCACTTGACGTGGAGAAAATATTTAGTCTGAGGAAAGGAAAACAGAAGAACAAGGAGATACGTTGACATTATATCTTTATTTTCTCTCTCACTATTTTCGAGAAAATACGGCGATATTGTCTTCGTCACTGGAGTGTCTGGAAGATGATGATCATTCTGACCTCCACCGGCTTTTTCGTATTAGCTGCTCGCGCCGCTGATATACTCCCCGACTGCAGTCCTCCTTGCTGCGGCTGGATGGGTATTGGCCCTCCGGTCATACAGCTGGACTGTGGGAAGCACCGGCTGTTGTGAGAAATCGGTTGTTTCCGGGTGGGGTGAGTATTGTTTTTGCTTGTGAGCACTGGTTGTCTGTTTATGCTATGGGGGTTAGCTGACAATTTTACGAACGCCGACCCCGGACTGGGGTCCTCTGCTCGGCTTCTTAAGCGGCGGACGGAGGATCTTGGTCTGACGCCCATGATGGTCAACCTAGTGGGCCGCGACCAAGACCTGGTTAAAACCCGGGATTCTCTGGACGAGCGGATGCTTCTCTGTCCCGTGCAGGCCCCATCTTTCACATAAATGTGGAAGTACACCCTAACGAGGAAATGTGGGCATAGGATCTTCATTATCGGGAGTTCCATGCTCAAGTGGGCTGCAGCCCGGATGGGAATTGTGCCGGCTCCGCTGTATGTCTGGTAAATCACTGTTGAAAACTGTGTTTGACATTTATTTTTCTCTTCCCTCTTAGGATGGGGAGGGACTTGGACAGCGGCCTGTCTGAAGTGTGGCTTGTTATGTCGTTGTGTACAGTTCAGGTGATAGCTGCTTAGCTGGCATGCTAGTTTGTGGCCTACTGATGTAGTGAGAGGACGTAGTGAGAGGACGCTGGCGAGGACGCTGGCGCTCATCTGTTCGCCGCTTCTCCTACGTCTCTAAGTTTTAAGTTTTTACCTGCTTTTTACCTGCTTTTTAGCTTTCTTTTAGACAAAATTACACGACTAAACGTTAGATTTAGTTAGTTAGTTTTAAGTGTTTACCTGCTTTTTAGCTTTCTTTTAGACAAAGTTACACGACTAAACGTTAGATTGCTTCAAAGCGTCTTACCTTGGGATTTACTTTTTGTGCACGGTTTTCGACTGATCTGACGGCTACCGATCACCAGCCGCCTGCCGGTCGGTCCCTCTCCCTCCCGACGACCCGATCCTCCTGTGTTCCATCTGGAGTCTCAGCTCTCCTGTTTCTCCCCCGGACTTCCACTCGCCTCCTGCCATGCTATGGTCCGCCTGGCTACTAGCACTCCAACTCTCCGCACCAAACATCAGTTCTCCGTGGCTAACAGTTAGCATTTGGTTAGCTCCGCCGGCCTCGCTACATCCACAGAAGCACTCAGAGGAAGTTTGTTTACTCCCAGTTTGGACACCCAACTATCCCATCCATCTGCTCAGCTGATCGCCGTGTCGCACATCTGACGCGTCATCAGATCTCTGTGACAGCTGGCGCTAGTAGCTCGGGAAACCCCGCAAGACCTCTGCAGAATAGTATGGGGAGTATCGCAAGATCAATACTCACAAAGGATTTTAGAAATCGTGGAGTGGATTTTAGCCTACTCCGGCCCTTACAGCGACACACTCCCAGCACTCCTGCCCCTGTTCACATGACCAGTTTTGCTCTTCTCAACACTCGGTCCCTCAACAACAAATCCCACTACATTAATGACATCATCTTGGACCATAAATTTGACTTTACCTGCCTTGTCGAGACTTGGCAGATACCAAATGAGTTCCTAACACTCAGGCCACCCCACCAGGCTACACATACCTTCAACAACCCTGTGTTGGTAAGCGGGGTGGTGGACTTGCTGTTCTCCATCGTACCTGTTTCAAGGTTAAGGCTGTCCCCACCCCTCCTGCTACATCATTTGAATGCCTTGCCTTCAAACTGCTTGGCCCCCAGCCTGTGCTTGTCATCCTGATCTACCGTCCCCCCCCTCCCTCCCCTGTGTTTATTTCAGAATTATCTGACCTACTCACCTCTGTCAGCTCATCCATCTCCTCAATTCTCCTCCTTGGCGACTTCAACATTCATGTTGACAACATCACCGCCTCCGACGACCTCCTGTCCCTCCTTGACTGCCACAATCTCACCCAGCATGTAGATTTCCCCACCCACACCAGAGGCCACATACTGGACCTGGTGTGTTCCACCGAGACCATCACTCCCTCCAATCTCAGTGGCGTGGACCTCCACGTTGCTGATCATCTTGCCGTTAAATTCTCAGTTTCTCTCCCCTCCTCCCCTGGCCGCCCACAGCACCCCATGACGTACAGGAACACAAAAAATATCACCCCCACTGACCTCACCAACGCCCTGAGCTCCCACCTCGCTCATGATCCTCAGCTGCTCTCAACACAGCCCTAGCTGCCACCCTGGACTCCCTCGCACCCCTCAAAACCCGCACTGTCACATTTACACACTCCGCCCCCTGGTACACCCCTGAGCTCCGCTCCATGAAAGCCAAGGGCCGCCAGTTGGAGAGGCGCTGCAGGAAAACAGGCCTCGCTGTCCATGCCCAGGCCTACTCTGACCACATCATTTCCTACAGACTCGCCCTTACCCAAACCAAGTCCTCCTTCTACTCTGATATCATCTCCAAAGGCCAAGGGAATTCCAAAGCCCTCTTCTCCACCATCACCAAACTCCTCAAGCCCCCCGACAACCCCCTCCAGACCACCTCCTCTGATCTCTGCAACAGATTCACGGAATTCTTCCAAAACAAAATCGACGCCATCTACCAGCAGCTCCAGTCTACTCCTGTGTCCCCCACACCTCAGGTTGCTAAACATGACCCTCTGCCCCATCCCACCCACTCCTTTTCATCCTTCTCCCTGGTGGACACCGACTCCATTACGAAGCTGGTGTCGGGCTCTAAATCCTCCACCTGCTCTCTGGACCCCATGCCCACCACCCTGGTGAAGGTTGGCCTGCCTGCCCTCTGTCCCCTCATGGTAGACATCATTAACTCATCCCTGTCCACTGGCTCCGTCCCTGCTGACTTAAAGGTGGCAGCAGTCACCCCAATTCTAAAAAAAACCCGGTCTGGACCCCGATAACCTCAACAACTTCCGCCGCATCTCAAACCTCCCCTTCCTCAGCAAGGTCCTCGAGCACGCAGTAGCCGCCCAGCTACAGAGTCACATGGCCTACCATGACCTGTTTGAACCACTCCAGTCTGGGTTCAGGGCTAAACACAGCACCGAGACCGCCCTGATCAAGGTGACAAATGGCCTCCTCATGGCTGCTGATGCTGGCAACATCAACATCCTCATCCTCCTGGACCTCTCAGCTGCCTTCGACACCATCTCACACTCAATCATCCTAGACCGCCTGGAAAGTGTCCTTGGCATCACTGGTACCCCCTTGTCCTGGTTCACATCCTACCTT
This sequence comes from Notolepis coatsorum, assembly GCF_963971535.1. Taxonomy (NCBI): domain Eukaryota; kingdom Metazoa; phylum Chordata; class Actinopteri; order Aulopiformes; family Paralepididae; genus Notolepis; species Notolepis coatsorum. Next base: position 115,843,044 of record NC_140172.1, read on the forward strand.
ACCAACAGGTGGCAGTATGTTTCCCTCTGGGGCTCCAGGTCAGCTCCAGCACTTGTTAAACAGGGTGTTCCCCAGGGTTCGGTGCTAGGTCCGCTCCTTTTTATGATTTACCTCCTCCCACTCGGTGACATCATAAGGAAACGCGGCCTCCACTTCCACTTCTATGCAGACGACACACAGCTTTACCTCCACACCAAACCCTCTGCTCCCCTTCCTCCCCTCTCCCTCACTGCCTGCCTCCAGGACATAAAAACATGGATGACCACCAACTTCCTTCAACTCAATAGTAAGAAGACCGAACTCATAGTTGTAGCCTCCCCAGCCCTCCTCCAAAAGATCGACCACCTTGTTCTCTCCGTGGATGGCTACTCCATCTGCCCCTCCACAGAGGTAAGGAACCTGGGCGTAATACTGGACTCCACCCTCTTATTTCACCCTCACGTCAAGTCTGTCACCAGATCCGCCTTCTTCCACCTCAGAACCATCTCCCGCCTCCGCCCCTCACTCTCCGACACCTCAGCGGAAACACTCATTCACGCCTTCATCACTTCCCGCCTCGACTACTGTAACGGAATCCTTCTTGGTGCCTCCAAGAAGGTTCTGGATCGCTTACAGTACGTCCAAAACTCTGCTGCAAGGGTCCTCACGCGCACCAAACCCTGGCAGCACATCACCCCCACCCTGCAAAAACTCCACTGGCTCCCCATCAACTACCGAATCCCCTACAAGATCCTCCTCCTCACCTACAAATCCCTGCATGGGTTGGCCCCTTCCTACCTGACCAACCTACTCCACCCCTACACTCCAGCACGAGGCCTCCGATCCTCCAACTCCGACCTCCTCACCATCCCCCGCACCAGACGTTCCACACTGGGAGACCGAGCTTTCGCTGCAGCTGCCCCCAGACTGTGGAACTCCCTCTCCCCCCTCATCCGAGGCTCTGACACCATCAACCTCTTCAAAACCAAGCTAAAAACCCACCTGTTCACACTTGCCTTGACGCAACACGGCCCCGCTCCCAAGTAGCCCACCCCTGACTTTCTTTTAGCCACAGATTCCGTTGTTTTGTTTTGTTGTTTGTTTGTTTGTTAATTTCAACCACTTCATCCAATTGGACAGAACTTGCCTCCTTTTTTATTTTTTATCTCTTTTATCTTATTGTTTTTTCTTGTTGTTACTATACACAGATCTTTTATGTATTTTATTATATTTTTTCAATTGTATTTCTTATTTTTACCATCCTTTCCTTGTACAGTGTCCTTGAGTCTGAGAAAGGCGCTTCTCTCTTAAAATCCAATCTATTATTATTATTATTATTATTATTATTATTATTACTGTTGTTAGCCAGTCAGCTGTTAGCTGCGGCGCTAGCTCGTTGTGTTCACTAGGCTAGTAAACGTTAGCTTGTTGCTATCAGTCGGACGGCTGTTAGCTTAATGCTACACTGTTGAAACGTTACTGTGACTATAACATGCCTTTAACACTCTGACTACGACGTCATCTTTGACAGAGGATGTTAGTCGACCCTACACCCGGGTGCCAGTGCCAGCGAGGACTTCGTCAACATGGAGAACGGCGGCTGGGTGGCGTAGCGGACATACCCTTGTCACCAACGCAGGAGATGCTGGGTTCAACTCGGTGTCCCGTTAACCAGTGTTGCTGTTCTCTCGGCCTGCGCTCAGGGTGAAGGTAGGAGTCCTGACCGGACTTTAAACACTTCTTCTTTTCTTCCCTTATAAATGTTTTGTAATAAAAAAAATTCCAAAACATGTGTTGCTGCAATACATTGAGGATACGACGCGTGTTGTGTGTGAATTGTCTTGTCACTGGTATAGCTTTTCTCTCTGTAGTAAATCGGCGTTGTTTTTTACATGTGTAAAAAGGAACTGGTTTGGTTGTGATGAGAACATGTGTGTTCATGTAACGTTGTACCGTGGGTGAACTCACAACTAAGAGGGTTAATTAACCTGTAAAGCTATGCTTAGTGACATGTGATTGAGGAATGAATCTTTTTTCTCAGCCTGTGATGACAATGAACAGCATGTTCACACATTAACAGAGGTGCCTGTTCGCCTTGGTCGTATCAAGGGTAAGATAGGAGGGGTGACCCCCCGGTTTCCCTGGGGCTTCCCCCCCCCTCCTCTCAGACATGTTTGGTTATAATATATTGTGTCACTGTGTTTGTGGGGATACGATGTAACCCTCAGCTTAATTGCTGGGGTTGTGCTTTCCGCTTGAGAAACTATTTTTTCCTAAAGAAAAGGTTGTTTGGTCACTTATCATGTGGCCATTACATAATCGAGGACTTCTGTCTTCTCTCGTTTTGAAAAACGGCGTTCCTCTGTAGTAGGAGTGTACTTTTGCCATTTTTTGTTGTGATGAAGGGTTGTGTGTGTCTTTGTTTTAAATCTTTTTATTTTTCATGAGGTTTCACATTCAATCGACAGATCTACAGAATGTTCAGTGTCACTCTCATGAACAATTTTTAACAATTTTCCTTGTGCTCCCCACTCAATCCATTCTCCCATCTCTCACTCACACTCACACACACTGGGACATACACACACGTACACGTACACGCGCACACACGCGCATACAGGCATACACACACACACACACACACATACACACATACACTTGCCCACATACAGGCACACATACACACAAATAAACAATTAGACAACAAAAAAAAGAAAATAATAATAATACAAAATAATAAAAATAAAGTAAAATAAAATAAAATAAAATAAAGGGACAGTAGGTAAATCATAAGTAAATAAGTAATAAGGAATAAAAGTGCAAATGTTGGTATTGTAAACAGTGACATTTTATAGCATCCAGTTGCTCACACCCGCTTATCGATGGCTACTCCGACAGAGAAGGGTCCGGGCCGCTGCGTGTTCAGCTCCCTTTCCCAGACCCGACCCCGTGGGGGCAGGGTTTGACAGCCATACGCAGGCAACCAGGCACTGACACGCAGACAAAGAGCCTCAACAGATCAGCTAATCTAATCTGCTAAAACTCCACGTCTGTTATATTAGATATGACACATTTATAGGACTACATTATGAGTTTCCAGTTGAGTATAGAGTGGATTCCAAAGTTCTTGAAATAAGTGACCCTGGTTGTGCTTTTCAAGCGTTATCTTTTCTAAGGGAAGAAACTGAGATATTTGTTCTATGAACATATTGAATGTTGGTGCGATTTCATTTTTCCATAGAAGAAGTATACATTTCTTTGCAAAATATGTTATGTATACCAACAGTCTGCATTTATTTTGGTCTAAGTGGCAGTTTGTTATATTATTTAATATATAGACACATGGTGATAACTCAAATTCCAACTCCATGACAGATTTAGTAAATAAGTGGATCTTGTTCCAGAAATGCTTCAATTTGCTACATTGCCAGAACATATGCAGAAATGTTCCTTCTTTAATTTTACATCTTGGGCAATTTGGTGAGTTTTCTTTCGAAATGTTGTGCATTTTTACAGGAGTAAGGTATAATTTATGAATACATTTGAAATTACTTTCTTTGATCTTATTGCTTGTAAAGGGAAAGAAAGTTCGATCACAGATATCTTGCCAATTGTTTTCTTCAAATTTCGTTGCCAGGTCCGTCTCCCAGCATCTTAATAGAGCTGGGAAGACTGTTTGGCATTCATTAGATAGAATTTCATATAGTTCACTGATTTTACCTTTAATTGTGGATGAGGTAGTTCGTTTTTCTTCCAATTCTGTCATTTCAAAGCTTAACTTGTTTTCTTTAGTAAGTGAACTTAAAGTGCTTTGAATTTGCATATATTTTAAGAAGTCTGAGTTAGGAATGTTGTATTCTTCTCTTAGTTCCTGAAATGCTTTTAATTTCCAGTTTTTATGAAAAAGGTCTTTAAGTTGAGTTACCCCCAAGTGTCTCCAGTGTGTGTCTTTGTGATCTACAACTGGGTTAGGTTTGGCCCACAGAAGCACATGTGTAAGTCTGGACCGGGGCTCTTAAAGGGGCCCTCTCTGTTCTGTGTTTTTTCCTTAGTAAAACTCAGGTAGCAGGTTAGCACATGAGCTATGTGAAGCAGTTAATGCTTCATGTAGCAGGCTATGACTGGGTCATGGCTCTACTTGTCATTACATCGTATCATGGGTGAGGGGTCGTAAAGGGGTGAACTGGTAATCCTTTCCTCCCCTTTTCTGATTGGTCAGGGGTTAAAACCCCCTGTCCTTCAAAGTTCCTGTCACGTTGCTGTTCCGCACGTTACAGGGTAAGGGGGGGGGGAGTTTCCTGGTCCCACGCCCTGGAAGATTGGGCGTGTGCACCGCGGAAATTCCCCCGCCATAGAGTACGTCACTGAGCGCGTCTCTATTGGTAAGACTTCCGTGGGTTGTTCAGGTCCATGTTATGGATCTGTTTCAGGGAGTTGTCAGAGCTCCTCCTCACGAAGCTCCACCTCAGGGAGAAGTGCCTTCTGTGAGTTCGGACTCTCCTTCCCAGTAAGGGAGCCTCCTCAGAGTTCAGAGCCTCCTCCTCAGATTGTCAAGGTGAGTAGAACTTCAAAAAAGGAGTTCTGCTCTATTGTGTGTGTATTCGATTCAATTCGATTATTGAGTGTGTATTGGTTCAGTGCCTCCTCCTCGGAGAGCCCTAACCCAAGTGTTACATAGCTCAATGTTGCAATATTTCTTTTCAATCTATACAGCTCGCATGGGAAGTCTCTCTGGGGATTCCCGTCTCCTCCTTGTGGCGAGGGTGGCGGGATGTAAAAATGTAAAAATGTTTACCCTCAGCTGCGTCACGTGGGATTCATGTCAGTCTGTGTTTCTTTCTTTTTTTAAATAAAAAGAGGAGAGAACATGAAGCACGACGGCTCCTTGTCGTTCTCCCAGGCGACTTGGAGGAACAATGTCTGGTGTCTTGCTAGACTATCCATTGATGTGTTTGGGTCTCGACGCGTACATAGTGCTGGCTCGGGGTGTTTCTGTTAAGAATCACGCAGGGGGCTAATACGCCTTGGTTGCTCGTTATTAAAACAGCTTTATTATAGGGCAACTGGGATGGAGTTTTGTCTCTTCCGAGCGCCAGTTTACTAGGTTGTCTCGATGAATTCTCGTTCATATCTGGGGGATGTTAACGGAATAGATCAGAACATAGGTAGAGCGGTCTCACGCCCTTGGGGTGGACCACTGAGCGCGGTACAAATGGGACCGTCTTGGTGGCGCCCTCTTTTCATGTTTTAGATCGACACGCATACCTACCCCCTCTTCTGGAGTGGGCATGTCGGCGTGGTTAGGGCATGGGACTGGTTCTGGTCACGCTGGTCCAGGTCAGTTAACCCGTTGTCCGCCGGGGACGCAGATCTGCTGTTCTGGTACCCTGAGGGACTTGTGCTTTTTTCGGGGGGAAAAATGCCGGGTCGGCCCGGGTGTCACAGGGTTAGGCGTTATGGAGACCCTTTGTTGGGTACACGTTGTACCTGACACTATCATAAGGGGCCGGTTCTCCTTTCTTTCGCTCCTCTCTCACGCATGGCGAAGAGGGGGCTGTTGGGGTGGTCTTCTGGACCTCCTCTGGTAACCCTGTGTGCTTCCCGAGCCGCCGGGCCCGGTCCGAAGTAATGTTTCGTTGAAACCGTAGGCCTGGGATAACCCTTTTTGGAAACTGAAACATTTGTACTGCGGTATAGCTGGTGTATACCCGCAGGTGTGTTTTGGAGTTTTTCTTGAGGGGTTATAGGAACAACCACTGTATGTGGTACCAAGAGGGTGGTTGATTCCCTGGTGTGTTGGAGCAGAGTCGACTCCCGGGTTACCCGGTTGAGTGTGCCCCTGCACATAGGCGCCTACATAATGGAGCAGTCGAAGCAGGTGCCCCACCACTATTGAGCTTGGGGGGGCAAACTTGTGCTTTTGCTCCTCCACTTTTTGATCATATGAATATATAAATCTAACCATAACTACGTAATTTCAATCAAATTAATAATACGCAATGACACTTAATAGCAAGTTTTTAAGTTTCCAAAGATTGTGTGACCCCCCACATTAATGGTTTGATCCAGTGCCTCCCACGGTCCCTCCCCCAGAGCATGAGCGCATTCGACGGTACCACAACGTGTTGGAATGGGGGAAGCGGCTGGTGCGAAAACAGCTGTTCGAATATCCCTCGTCATGAGCGTATTCGGGAGGCGGCTGTTTTGAATGCCTCACCTGGATATTGGATTTAACATTCGCTTTGTGAGGATTATCCTTCGGTGTTTTACACCAAATGGAGCAAGTCATAACGTAAGTCGAACACTGTGACTGTATACTAAATGCGCAAACAGATTGAAACTGAATATTTATCGTATTAGGGATGCGAGCCGAGTCGCCGTGCTTAGTGTTACCTAACCATTAGCTAGTGAATCTTTCATGAATGAATGAATGAATGAATGAAAACTTTATTTAACAGATTGCAGAATGGGTCCAATACAGTACGGCTCAATACATACAATTGTTAAGGGGATGCAGACCAGAGAAAGACGTTTGTCTTGTTTACATCAGGGTCCCCGGGTTGACGGTCATGATGTTGTTGTTGTTGGCTTGTTGCTGCCTGCTGGGGATCGGATGTGAACGGGGGGGCTTCGGGAGGATGGGGAAAGTTATTATTATTATTATTATTATTATTATTATTATTATTATTATTATTATTATTATTATTATTATTATTATTATAGTAATTGGCTATCATACTGCAATATAAACTGAGTTTTATAGTGAAAAGAGCAGCTTTATTGGTCAAGATTGAAGGCTCTATATTGCAGGAAATTGCACGTACAGGTGTTCATTAAATGTAAAAAAAATCTGCCAAACCACCCCTTGCCAATCTTGCACACGCAAAAAAGCAAAAAAGAAAAAAAAAAAAAAAAAAAGAAAGGGGAAAAGAAATAAAAAAATCTTGCACCCCCACGTTCAACTATAACTAGGCGGCCATGCCCCTGCACGTTCATGACGTCTGCCAATCGTGTCAGCCTTCTCTGCCTCGACCCCTCTGGGTGTTTTTTTTTTTGATTTTGGCTTTGTCATGGTGTGCAACACCGCCGGGGTGCTGTTTTCAGTTGACCCCTTTGGCGCCTGTCTCGTCCGCAGTGCTCCAGGCTCGGGTCTACAGCCTGCTGCCTGGTTTTCCCCGGTGCGCTGCCTGCTTCCGTTGGTTAACCTTTTGAGTGCTTTACGGCCATGCTGACTGCCTGTGTTGCAGGGTCAGTGTGCCAGGCGGCGTACTAATGGGGGGAAAGGGCCCGCTCTTGGAGGGGCCCTGTCCGAATACGCTGGCGATGTGGGGGGCGGTGTCACTAAGTGACCGCCTGGTGGGGTCTTGATGCCTGTAATGTATCTTCTCAATGATTCTATGTTATAGCTATATGCTCGTTCTCTAATGTATAGTGGAATAGCTTACTCTGCTCGTTGTATTTCCCGTTAAAGTAACAGTTCATTCAAATATGGTCCGTTGGAAATCACGTGGAGGCGGAGACAGCGCTGCGGGTGAAAACGGTTCTGACCGTTGTTTTATTGGAATATCCAACAGCTTAAATTATCTGGTTCACAGCATCAATTATTTTCTATCTCTAATCAGCTTTTCCCGGAGGGCTTCTTAGTGGCGTCTCTTATTCTCGAACTGGTGGGGTGGATTCTCCGTCTCTGCTTCTCCGTTCTCTCTGCGTCTCGGTGTCTCCGTGTCTCTGTCTCTCCTCCATCATTCAACCTGTAGGTTTTATAGAGAAGAGAGAACCCCCCCCCCCCCTTGCGCCATCCAGTGCCGTCACCCCAGAGAGCCTGCTTTCCTATTGGCTAGAAGGTCTCCCCTCTCAGTGATTTGGGTCTTGCGAAACAGCGTTACAAGGTGACCTTACAGAGGGGATATGAACTAGTTTCCTTTTAGAATGATTTACCCAAGTGTCCCTGAATGCGACCCTCATACAGATGGAAATATAGTACCCACTCAACCTAACAGTGGGTATCACAGAATGGCCTGTTTGGTCTGCTTAGCTAAAGTAAACAGAACTCGGGTGTTGGCCTTCAGGCCGTCACTTCTTGACTTAAAAGTTAGTTATTGGGCGCACCATCCCTGTTCGTTGTGGAGGAAGATGTGTCATCTGTTTGCCATTTGATCTGTTCTTATTTTTATGGCACTCTGGGCTTTTTCCTATAGCTGCTAGGTGAAGGGTGAAGGGTTGCACTATTAGCTTTTGACTGAATTCTCCTGTGGCCTTTTCCAGAAACCGCTAGATGATTTTGATCCCTCCTGTAATGCTTATACGGGTCATTTTCATCAATTTAATTTACGACAATCCCTTCTCTGAGGGGTCTACCCTCATTATGTAACCAGTAAATTTCAAAATCAAAATGATATAATATTTCCATAAAATATAATTTTTTTTTTTTTTTAATCCAAAAATCCAAAAAATTCCAAAATTCCACTTACCTCTTCTTCTTGCACAGTTATACACATTATCAGTTATTATTATGACATCCAGTCTAGGTCCGTCTCTTTATACAAAAAGATGATCGTACCATTCTCAGCTTATTTCGTTTAAGACTATACATTATCCATGTAATTACCAAATATGTCTATTTTGTGTAATGGACTCTGCAAGAAAAGATTTACCTCACACCAATATAAGACTAACAGTTCTAATAAAACACGAAGGAGACTTAAACCATAAACATATAAACACTGAATTTCTCCTTCGCAAAAGACCTTCTGAGGTCTATTTCCTCTTAGCTGCAATTCTACCAGTTATCCTCACTGAAACCTCTGAGGTCTATTGATAACCCTTTTTGGCCGTGTCTCTTCCGTTGCATTTGCGCTAATCGCTCTCTCCTCCAGCGTCCTTGGTTCCGCTGTTGGTACTCCGCCAAAATCCACAGAGGAAAAATCATCATTTTCCAATTCCAATTCATGATCTCCTCTGTCTGGCTCCTGCAAAAATCCTTCATTTCCCCTAGAGGGACCATCATGTTTGCCTCTGTCTGGTTCCCCATAATCGTCTTCATTCTCCCCTTCGTCGTGCCTTTCCTCCTGTTCTTGATCAATGAACAGGGGTTCGGATTCCAATTCTTGCCCATCTTGCAGGGCTTTTACGCAATGCGAAAGGTGAAACCACATTGAAGATCCTTTTACCTGTAGAGCTCTTTCCGTAGCTCTTACGACCTCGTACGGTCCTTCCCGCCGCGCGCCATACCACTTGCGTCTGAACACTTTAACATAAACGTAGTCCCCTGGTACTATCTGGGGAACATTCCGCCTATCCTCCTCCTCCTCTGTCTCTCGTTTACTAGAGACATAATCATAGATTGCCCCGTGGAGCTTTGACATGTACTTCACGTACTCACGCATCTCGTGGTCTAGAATATCCAAACTCAGACCTTTTCCTGCTGCGCGCAATCCGGGCACAACCATACATCGGCCAAACAACATTTCGTGCGGAGTTAAACGCAGGCCCCGGATCTCGCTAGATCTACAAGCCATCAATGCTAACGGTAACGCGCTCAGCCAGTTTAGACCGGTGTGTTGACAGATCTTAACCAATTTGTTCTTAAGTACCCCGTTCATGCGTTCCACAGCCCCCTAGCTCTGAGGGTGGTAAACGGACCTGAAACGCTGTTTTATCCCCATCTGTTGGAGTACTAAACGTACAGTTTTGTCTACAAACTCTTTTCCATTGTCCGACGCGATTCTATCGGGAATTCCGTAACGGCTTACTATCTCACGGCATAAGAACTTAGCCACTGAGGCAGCATCCTTATGTTTAGTCGCGCAAGCCTCCACCCACTTTGAAAATCGACACACCACGACAAGAATGTACCTTTTTTGGTTAATCGGGTTTATCATGTCTACATAGTCAATCACAAGTTCTCTCATTGGGCCATTTGGGGTGGGGATGTGTCCCGGAGACACAACGATCCCTCTGCGTGCATTGTTCTTCAAGCAAATTGCACATCTACTTATTACACAATCAATCTGCCGTAGCAGGTTTGGCGCCCAAAACCCATACTCTTCTATTTTTCTACTCACCTCTCTCCGGTGTGCATGACAGAACTCATGCGCAGTTTGGATCAGCAGTCCGACCAGGCCCGTTTGGTGCAACCACAAGTCCTTCATGGTTCCGCCACAAACCTGCCCCATCCCGACTAGCCCCTCTTGCTGACCAGAGATTTCTCTCCACCTGACTCGCCTCTTCCTGAAAGGTCAAAACATCTTTGTAAGTAATCTTATCTTCCAACTCGACCTCATGTGTGATAACCAATACCTTACCTGCTCTGTCCGCACCTGTCACTCGCTTGGCAGCGACATCTGCCATGTTGTTACCTCTGGTCACCTTAGACTCATCAGACTGATGGGCAGCACATTTGATAATCGCAATTTGTTTGGGTTTCATTATTGCTTCCAACAAATTGGTTATCTGACTACAGTGTCTTATGGCGGTACCATCTGCTCTCTTAAAACCTCGCCCTTTCCACACCGCTCCGTAGAGAAAACTGATATTTTGTGCGTAGCTGCTATCAGTAAAGATATTAACCGTCTTGCCTTCTGCCATTTTGCACGCTTCAGTCAGAGCGACTAGTTCTGCCAGCTGAGCTGAACAGGGTTGTGTCAAGGCTTCGGCCTTTTCTACGACAAACCCATCACCTTGTGATTTTACTACAGAGTAACCTGCTTTTAGGTCCTCTCCAACTCTGTAACATGAGCCGTCTGTCCATAGTTCCAAATCAGGACTGCTAAACGGGAAAGCCTGCAAGTCAGCTCTAAGTCTGGAGTACCTCTCAGCTGCCGCCACACAGTCGTGAGGTTCTCCATCCTCAGGCTTAGGAAGGGTCTGCGCTGGGTTCACTATGGAACACCTAGTCAAAGTAACATCTTCCTGTTCCAAAATCCTGTAATAATTTTTCAGACGGGGTAACGTTAGTGCAGATTTACCAGATTCCAACAAATTTTGGATCGCATGTCCTACCATAATATTGACTGGATACCCCATCATGATACTTGCAGCTTTCTCGTACATCAGGAAGACTCCGGCGCAATCTCGGTAGCACGGAGGCATTCCCATTTCCACCTCTGAATAGGCGATGGAGTAGTATCCTATTGGTTGTGGATGGATCCCCACTCCGGTGTTTTGTGCCAGTACTGCGCATGCATACCTCTGATCTGAAGAGGAAGAGACATACAGTATGAACTGCTTGGTATAATCAGGCAAAGTCAAGGCCGGGGCAGCTAACATACGGGTCTTTATGGTCTCAAATGCCCTCAGGCCCTCCTCAGTCCAGGTTACTTTAGCACTCAATTTATCATTTCCGCAAACTTTTATCATAGCTCTTAAAGGCCCTACTAGTTCTGTATAATTCTCCACCCAAGTGGAACTATACCCGACGATTCCCAAAAACATCATCATCTGTCTTACAGTCACTGGCTTTGGAGCTTTCTTAATAGCCACCAAATGTTCCTCTGTAATAGCTCGATGGCCTTTTGAAATCGTTTGACCTAGATATGCTACTTTAGGTTGACAGTACTGCAATTTTTTCAAAGACACCTTGTGTCCCTTCTCTGCTAGTAGTTGCAATAGTTCGATAGATTCCTTGTGACATGTTGTCTGATCGTCGGCACACAAGATAATATCGTCCATATACTGAATGACTCTGGATTTCAATCTCAGGTCTAACCCGTCCAGATCCTCTCTCAAGATCTTGTTAAAGATGTGTGGGGAATGCTTTAATCCCTGTGGGAGCCTAGTGTACTCATAATGCTCATTCTTATAGGTAAAACCAAAAAAATGCTGGCACTCTTTGCTCAAAGGTACGCTAAAATAGGCGCTACACAAATCTATAACCGTAAAATACTCAGCTTGCGGCGGGATGAATGTCAGTAGTGTGTGGGGATCTGGGACATCGGCGGGATAGTCAATTAAAACCTCATTGACGGCCCTCAAGTCGTGTACCAGACGGTACGAGGTGTCAGGTTTCTCCACTGGCAGCAACGGCGTGTTGCTCTTGGGGCTCTTTGTCTTTCGTAGTACTCCGGCTTCTAGAAGTCCTTTGATTTGTGGCTCAATTCCGGCCACCGCTTTTTCCTTCAGTGGGTACTGACTTTTCCAGGGCAGGGTTGCTCCTGGTCTAAGCTCCACCCTCACTGGTTGAGCAGATTTGATCAGTCCAATGTCGGTGCTATGTTTTGACCACAGCACTTCCGGTATGGCCCCCATCATCTCCTCCTGGAGGCTCAATTTCTGGGGGGTTTCTTCTACTGTCTCCTGTGACAGCTGCACCGTCTGGGGACGTCCCATCCCTGTGCCTTGAATCATTATCTTGACGAACCGCTTGTCCGGGCTTATCCATATGAGTCGGTTCTCCGTTGTCTGTTCGAACTTTATTCCTTCTGCCTCTTTCATCATCTTTCCGATGTGTTGTTGGTCGCACGAGTCGGTCACTTTTAGAGTCACGTGGGGAACGCTGTCTGTGATCTCGTGTTCCTTTTGCAGATAGTTGCTCCGTGCAAGCCGTATTGCTGCTCCTTGGGGACCCATCACTATGCTGGTGGCGTTGAGCTGCACCTCCTCTGGTTGATTTCTCAGCCACTCCTCGGCTTGTCTTTCATCCGCATCTCTGTAGTACTGTAGAGTGCAATGGTATGGTGTCTCTGGGTTCTTTGCAGCTGGCATATTGGCGGTGATGAATGTCTCCCATTCCAACGCTGGTCCGAGCAATTCCTGGCTTAGGTTCCCCAACCAGTATACTTCCGGTGGTCGGGGGTCCGTCCTTTGCATCATTTGATAGTATTGGTCTTCTGGGACGTCGATTACACAACCATCAGGCGTGCATAGAATGTTCATCCCCAGCATACCAAGGCCGTCCCTGCCCAGTAAGCCGATGGGTGCGGTGTCGGAGACCAAGATGGAAACAGTCGCCTCTTTGCCTCTGTACTTCAGGGTGACAGGTTCTGTCACTGGAATCAGCTTTTTTATTCCCTCAAATCCAATGGTCCGTACATATCGACCGGACATGGGCAGGTGTGTCGCATCTTTAAGTTGGACCACAGTGTACGCTGCCCCGGTGTCTGCCATCATCCTGACAGATTTATTATTCACCGCTACGTGCACTATTGGTTCCTCCCTTAAGTGTGACAATGACAGTTGGCACCCCCCCATTGAACTATCTGGGCCTCGTCAGAACATCTGTTCCGGCCCCCTGGATGGATTTACTGGGCCCATGTTCTGTTGCTGGTTCTGGTCTTGGGTCTGGCCTTGGTCTTGGGTCTGGTATTGGTTTTGGGTCTGGTATTGGTTCGGTCCGTACCACTGATCCTGGAGTCGGCCGTTTCCTCCTCGGCCACCTCCTCTGTTATTTCCTCGACCCCTGGGGCTGGCTCGCCACCCTTTGTCACAGTATCGGGCAAGATGGCCGAGTTCTCCACAAGCCCAGCACTCAACCGATGCCGGCCATCCAGACGATCCTCCTCTTGGACGTCCATTCCCTCCTCGGGGCTGCCAGTTCGATCCCCGCTGATTCTGTTGTTGTATGGGTGCCGGTGCTTCCTGTTTTGTGGGCTGTGCTGTTTCCTGGTTGTTCAGTTGTCCGCTATTCCCCGTTTCGGCTCTGGGCTGTGTGGATTGTACCATGGCTTGGAGGTACTCTACCACCTTGATTGCCTCGACAGGCTGTTGGTACATGAGCTTTCGCTGACTTGCCGTTTCTTTGTCTTTGGCCTGTTGCTCCTTCTTCCTGTGCAGCTCCACTTGATGGCTCACGTTCTCCATGTATGCATCTAAAGGAAGGCTTCCCAGGCATACCACTTCGTTCAGTTTTTGTCTCACCTCGCTGGAGAGGCCCTTCTGTATTTTTTCTCTTAGCATCGCCTCTCCCATTGGATTTTGTGCGGGGTCTTGGCCAGTCATGTCTCTCCAGGTGGCGTAGGCCTGTGCCACATACTCTCTGGGGGGGGTATCAGGTCCCAACGCACCAATGTGGATCTTGTCTGGATGCATCAGGGTTTGATAGGTCTCCCGCAGGACCCGCCACAGTGCTCCTCGGTGAGCGGCGAAGAGGTCCTGGTCGTGGGCTCCAGACACTACATACCGCACCATGGCAGCCTTGGTTAGTAGTTCTTCCATGCCAGCGACTCCTATTTTGTGAGAGAGTAGTCGCTTGACATCGCCGATAGCCAGCTGTTGGCCTACCATTATTTCCTCCAGCTTGGCAATCCATGGAAAAGCCCCATTCTGGAGGGAGGGCAACTTCTCCGATATTTGGGACATGTCTGAAGCATTCCATGGCTGGTACTCCAATCCCTGATGTCTTATCATCAAGGGTTGTATGTTGACCGTAGGCTCTCGGGTACTGGATCTGGTCACTCTTTTTTCTTCCGACCTTTTCAACGCTTTGATTTCATCCTTTGCTTTTGTCATTTGTTCTTCCAATTCTTGTCGTGCTGTGGTGCCCCTTCTCCAGCGTTCGGCGCTTGCTCGGTATCTCTCGGACTCAGTGTCTTGGTCATCGTGGTAGGACTGTATCTGTGCTTCCATCTCTCGGTTTTCCTTACTCATCCCATGATGTCGTCGCTTTAATTCCTCCATGGTAGCCGTCAGTTTCATCCGCCGGTTGCTTTCTTCGAGGGAAGGTGCGGGCACGGAGAGTGGTGTAGTGAATTTTGGAGCAGGTAACCTCTTCGGCGTCACTTCTCTGAGGGGTCTCTTTCTTCTCTCCTCTTCCTCTCGTTCTCTGTCTTTCTCCTGGTACCTGTTCGGGGGCTCCCATGTCTGTTCCTCGTCCTCTGTGTCTTCCCAGTATTTGTGGGTTGCGGGGGGAGAGGGCCGGCGACGGCTGGGAGCTTGTCTTGACTTCTCCTGGGGATAGTCTCTTCTGTGGCTGAGACTCCTGTCGTATAGACTATCTATTTGGTCGTCTAACTCCCTAATGTCGTCGCTTCGGCGTCCCTCTCCTTCCGCCCAGAGAATTTCTTTCTTTGCGGCAGTGAGCGGTTCATGTTTGCATCGATGTCTCTTTTCGTCTCGATATCTCTCCTCCGCCCTGGGATAAGGAATACTGTGGGACTGAACGTCTCGCTCCCTTCTTCTCTCCCCCTCTGTTTCGTCTGCTTCAGGCGTTAGGGTGATTGTTGTCACTGCCCGTCCCATCTCTGTTCTACGGCCACTATTGTTGGTTATCTCGTATTGGCTATCCATGTCTATCATAGGCAGGATAGGGTAGATTGGTTCCTTATTCCTGCTGGCATAAGGTGGAGGTGCTATATTTACCTCAGTTGCTCTTTGGGAGGTGACTATTGTCCTTTTAGGGGCCTGGGGAGTGATCAGGATGGGAGCTAGCTCCTCTGTCGGCAGGGCCTCCTTATTGACAGTCGAACTGTCCTCAACCATACTCTTCCTTCTCTCAGCTTCCAGAGCGAATTTTGATAAGGCGTCCATTTCTTGCATGCGTTTTTTCCCTCTGATTGTCATCTTTCCCCCTTTTTCCTCCCCCGTTCTATATGTCCTAATTAGAGCATGCAGATCTGATATTATTTCTAAATCAAAAGAGCCATCAATAGGCCAGGGTTTTGTGATTTTTGGCCATCTTTTATTCCATTTGGTTGATAATTCAATAAGTCTTTCCACATAGTAAGGATTGTCCTCTGTGTAAGGATTATTTTTAGCAAGCACTTGTATCGGGGTATCCTCCATCCAACCAATTGGTGTACTCACATCTTTATTCGCCTCTTTTGTCATTTTTCTATATGCGTTTCTTCTTCTCATGTACTAGAGGTTTTTAATTCCTCTTTCTGTGTCCTTTTTTTTTTTTTTTTTTTTAAATGGTAGCAGGCAAGAGTGATCTTTGTATTCCCTGTCTAAGTGTAGGTGTCTATGCTTTTTGTGACTATCTCCTACTCGAACAACCGCTAACGGTACTTGTAGCCCTGTCTATTCTCTTCTTTCCCTTTTCACTGGTGATCTGTAGTCTTACCTGACTTGCGGTGCCCTCGTTGCCTGGCAGAACTGCTGAAAAATAGAGCACAAAATACAACAGTTCTTTTTAATTTTTCAACTGGAATTTCACTTTACTCCGTTTTTTCAGTATGAATATATCTTCTATCTAATATTCATACCACATCTAATTTTTGAGAGATTTTTTATCAACAGTATGAATAATCAATCTTTTCAAATTTTTGAGAGATGATGTGATTGACAGTGGTGTTTGCGTTTCCGGTGTCTACTCCCTTATTTCCGCCTCTATGTTGATCCCTCCTTCGTTGAATTTCCGCTTTCCGATGTTTTCCCCGTGGTCCCGCTCCAATATTCTGTTTCACCTCGAAAATCACAAATTTTTTTGATTAGTGTCACCATCTTGATTACACATTTCATTCAATCATCATGTTTCCATTTTTCAATACTACTTCCCCCCAGTGGACACTTGTCCTCCTCAGACACGTGTCCACTAACATTTGTTTTTACGCACCTTCCGACATCACTCCCTGCACGCCGCGAGGCCCCACCCTCCGTTTTCCGAAGCGTCCATTACAGACTCCCCACAGAGGACAGGATAACCTCACCACAGGTACAAGGTAGTTAACGCCCAGGCACCCCACCTTGTCACTAACCCCAGGAAGCCCAGTGCCCTGCTAAACGGTCATGCATAACCGTACAGACTCAGCACCAGACCCCAGGGACCTAACAACTCTCAACCCATTCCTTCTCCGTGTACCTACTATGGAAACAAAAACTCATTCACAAAAACAACATTACTTTTATAATATCCCCAGGCACGTCCCCCCAGCACCATACCCCCCTGCACACCCCATCCCCCACCCATCGACCCAGACTGTCCAGCAGTCCAGATCAAAAAATGACAGACAGGGCGTACTCATGGTACCTCGGCACCAACGGAACGCCCACCTCCGCTCGGCCCCCTTCGTCATCCTCCTCTACCGCCATTATCTTAGTCATAACAGGTGCAGCCGAGCGGAGTGACTTCTCCACCGCCGGACCGGCTGCGCAGAGAGTCCTAATCAGACACCCAAAGCATGCTCTAATCACCGACACACACACAACCAATACCACAAATATCACCACTGCATAGAGAACGTATTTAACTATCACCCAACCTATATACCCCAACTGCTCCTGACCCCAATCCTCCCACGAACTCACCCGAGAGTCATGGAGATCCCTCGTAATGTTCCTCAAATGTGCTATCACGTCCGGCATCCCTATCTCATCATTTGCGGGCACATATGTGCAGCATTCCTGACCAATCAACGCACACGTACCCCCCGAAGCTGCCAACAAAAAATCCATAGCCGCCCTTGTCTGCATCTCCATTAATCTCAACGACCGCATCTCCTCATTTTCTAGGCTAAACCCCTTTGTTGTTGTGGCCGCCATGTCCTCAAATAATGCAGCCAAACGATCAATCTCCTTCATATTAGCATACGTCCCATACGCAGGAAGCGCCACCCTGAAAAAACGATTTGCATGAGTCGCAGCCCGCGTCTTCCTCGCCCCAGGGTGCGTTGGCAAGACATCCGTTACCCTCATTGCCGGCACCAGATACCCCAACGCACATCTTCCTTTCCAACCCGCTGGCAACGCTGCATACGCATTCTCACCACAAATCCAATACGTACCTGGGGGAGCCCGTGCAGCCACCTTTGCAGCCCCCAGGCTCACCCCCCCTACACAATTTCCCAGCGTGCCCACATACACACCATTCTCGCCGTCCTCACATCTTGTAAACCCCTCTGGCCTAACTACCACCGGAATAGGCCTAACACCCAAACTAGCCTGCCCCGTCTCACCCCCTAGCAACCGCCCCGTCTTATGATACGCCTCCATCCTCCCCTCACTCACTCCCTTACATAGGAAAGGCAAATTAAATCCCCTCAACACAGAGTTATGACACTCAGTGACTGGGTGGGCCATAAGCGGTAAACCGGCTGCAGCAGACTCCGGTGCTAGGCCGCACACATAACAATCAGTCTTATTCGCACTTTTCGCCACCTCCCTTGCTATTTTTATAAATGTATTTGCGTGAGGCTCCTGCAACGCCCGCTTGTCCACGTCTATATTTATAAGTTCCGGTGCCTGGGGCCAAAAATAAAACAAAACTCCTGCCATCATTAATATGAAAACCGTTCCCAGAGTGCCCATCACCAACACACACTCCGCACGCCTAGACAAACCAACCATCCTTTGACCGGCCTGCCCTCCTCCGCGTTATCCCTGCTTCCCTCCTCCTGCCGCGTGTTTCCTACTCTCCCTGCAACGCCCCACAAACAATAATTAACAACACCCCTTACAACAACACTCTTATTTATACAATACACAAACACGTCCCACCCCACCCCTAACCAACCCTCCAATATTATCTAACAGGAGAGCGGAAGAGAGGGGGTGGGAGGGCGTTGCCGGGCCGGGGAGGGGGACACACACGCAAGGAGTGACAGTGAGGGAGGGAAACACCTGGGAGGGGCCCGGGAGGGAGGGAGCATATACGAGTCTCTAGGGGAGAGGAGTCCAGGGAAGACTAGAGTATGTCAGACTAGACAGGAAGGGAGGAATTTTAAGGAAAAACAGCCTAGGGAGGGAGTGAATGTCTAGAGCGGGAGTGTACTACTAGGGAGGGAGTGATGTACCTAGGAAAGGAGCTAGGAAAGGAGGGGAGGGAGGGAGGAAAAAAGATTTAGACGAGGGGGGCCGAAACAACAATACTATACACACAATAACACGAAACCATAGTCCATCTCTAAAGGGAGGTAGGCGGCGTCCCCTAACCTTCCGATTTTGGTGGAGACCGCCAGCCAAACCTGTCATGGTTTTCCACCAGGGTCTCAAAGGCAGCCTCCGCTTCCTTCTGGCTGAAAGATACCCCATTTGCCTCTTCCTCCCCTCTAACCATGCGACTCTGTCCCATCACTAGGCTAGTGGCAAACTGCCTCACGACAGCCTCCATGGTGTACGCGCTAGACCAACCACGCGGCGTCAACAGCTCCATACATATGACCCCACCCTTACTCACGTACCCCTGCTCTAAATTCGGGGCGAGCACCCGCATGAAAGGCGGAGAGAATGGGACATTTTCAGGGAAAGAGACACTCAGTAATATGAACTCCGTCCCCGTTTCTTTCATGTCTTGCCACAACAGAGAGTCCACATCTACTTGAAACAACCGAACTTCCCAGTTAAAGAGATTGTCCTCAACCAACTCCACCGTAATAAAACCGCCTCCCAGTCGTCTGATCTCCTGAAGCTCCCTCATAAGCCTCTTTGACCGGACCTGAGCACCACGAGACACTGGTGATGATGCAGTCGGCGCATTGGTTCCCCTCAATCTTGCGATCGCCCTTGCGAACCAGCCCTGTGGTGCAGACCGCCGTTCCACCGTCTGGCCTTTCACCATCTTTAACTGGTCAGATTAGTCATGCATTAGTCAACCTTAACAGTTCAATTTATCTCTATGCCTTATCATTTTTTTTTTTTTTTTTTTTTTTTTTTTAGAAACTGGAAAGAAAGCAAAGGCAAAATACACCGTGAATAGAGAGGGATGTGGAGGGAATGAGTACTACACCGGTACGGGGGGGCACACACTATGGTACAGAGGGAGATGTACACACCCCGTAGCAGAAGTCCTACATTGGGGAGGGGGGCACACACCATAGAAGCTATGAAGGGAGAGACTATGAAAGAAAGGAAGTATTCCAAGGAAGGAGCTGTACCACAGGGAGCTCACACCATATTAGAGATGGAAGGATGGAATGGAATATGGTACCCACTATGATAGTGCAGGATGGATGGAAGGGGGGAGGGGAAGGGGGCACACACTATGATAATGCAGGATGGCACCCATTCTAATAGCGCAGGAGGGGGCACACTGTGATAATGCAGGATGGCACCCATTATAATAGCGCAGGAGGGGGCATACCATATAGGGAAGACTACAGTGGAGAGGGGGGGCCCTGATGAAACTTCTAGTATCCTCTCATATACTGTACCATTTTAGCCATAAAAGGGGAAAAAAGGAGGGAGGGAGTGGAAATGGGAGGGAGGGATGGAGGAAGAAAAGGAGGTGAGGGAGGGAGAGAGAGGAGAGGAGAGGAGAGGAGATGAGAGGGAGGGAGGGAGGGAGGGAGAGAGGGAGAGAGAGAGAGAGGGAGGGAGGGAGGGAGGGAGAGAGAGAGAGGGAGGGAAGGAGGGAGGGAGGGAGGGAGGGAGGGAGGGAGAGAGAGAGAGAGAGAGAGAGAGGGAGGGAGGGAGGGAGGGAGGGAGGGAGGGAGGGAGGGAGGGAGGGAGGGAGAGAGAGAGGGAGGGAGGGAGGGAGGGAGGGAGGGAGGGAGGGAGGGAGGGAGGGAGGGAGGGAGGGAGGGAGGGAGGGAGGGAGGGAGGGAGGGAGGGAGGGAGGGAGGGAGGGAGGGAGAGAGAGAGAGAGCGGGAGGGAGGGAGGGATGGAGGGAGGGAGGGAGAGGGAGGGAGGGAGGGAGGTAGGGAGGGAGGGGGGAGGGAGGGAGGGAGGGAGAGAGAGGGAGAGAGGGAGAGAGAGAGCGAGAGAGAGAGGGAGGGAGGGAGGGAGAGAGAGAGAGAGAGAGAGAGAGAGAGAGAGAGGGAGGGAGGGAGGGAGTGAGGTGAGGGAGGGGGTATGGGAGGGAGGGAGGGAGGTGAGGGAGGGGGTATGGGAGGGAGGGGGGGCGAGGGAGGGATGGAGGAAGGGAGGGGGGCAAGGGAGGGAGAGAGAGGGATGGAGGGGGGCAACCTAGGGAGAGAGGGGCCAAGCAACAGCAGAGGTGTATCCATTTCAAAGACAACACCGCCCCCTGCTGTCTCTATTCGCACATCAACCCCATTGCCCCACAGTGCGTCATCACGCAGCCACTCCTCCCATGACGTCAGCCGACGTGCTCACACAACATGAACGACGATACTCAACTCTTCCTCTCCTTCCCTCCCTCAGATATCCACGTCTCTGAGCGGATCTCGGCCTGTCTGTCCGACATCTCCGCCTGGATGACGACCAACCACCTCAAACTGAACCTAAGCAAAACAGAATTGCTCCACCTGCCGGCCAAATCCTCCCCCCTGACCGACCTTTCCATCACAGTCGAGAATGCAGCTGTGACCGCGTCCCCGACCGCCAAGAACCTTGGTGTTGTCCTCGACGACCAGTTGAACTTCTCTGCTCACATCGCAGCGACAACCAGAACCTGCCGATTCCTCCTGAGCAACGTCAGAAGGATACGCCCCTTCCTGACAAAAGAAGCCACCCAACTCCTCGTCCAATCAACAGTCATCTCCCGCCTCGACTACTGCAACGCACTGCTCGCTCGCCTCCCGGCCACTGCCACTAAGCCTCTTCAACTCATTCAGAACGCAGCGGCCCGCCTGATCTCAAACCTACCGAAGTCGGCCCATGTCACCCCACTTCTTAGGGACCTGCACTGGCTCCCCATTGCTGCACGAATCCGCTTCAAGGCCCTTGACCTAGCATACCGTGCGGCAAAGGGAACTGCTCCCGCCTACCTCCGGTCAATGGTCTCTAACTACACACCCTCAAGACCCCTACGCTCTGCATCTTCTGGCCGCCTCAGACCTACTCCTATCCAAGCTCCGGGAGGGTCATCAAAGAGAAGTCGCCTATTCTCAGTCCTTGCCCCACAATGGTGGAATGAACTACCCACCCCAGTTAGGACAGCCGAAACACGTCCAATCTTTCGCCGTCGACTAAAGACTCACTTCTTCAACCATTATCTGAATAAAAAAAATAAATAAAAATCTAACCCTAACTAACCATACTGTCATGCACTTGTCCTAATAAACTAACCTACACTGTAGCACTCAACACTTTGATGAACATTGTTACTCAGCTGATAGAGTTGTGCTCTTCCTAATGGCTTGTCGTACAGAACTTGTAAGTCGCTTTGGATAAAAGCGTCAGCTAAATGACTAAATGTAAATGTAAATGAACCCCAGTTCCCAGAATTCCCTGTACCGAATCGTAGTCCGGCATTAAGGATGGCTTCGCCACAGGCTTACGTCACGTTTACACACACAAGGTCCCGCTGCCAGCCAAAATAGCATCACGCGATATTCCCCGAGACTCCCAGCATGCAACATTGTTAGCACAGGTAGCTTTAGCATGTTAGCATAGTTAGCTTAGCATTTTTAGCATAGTTAGCTGTCCACTGCTAACACCATTAGCTTAATACCGTTTGCCCCATTAGCTTAGCTCAATGTTGCTATCGCTCGATCAGCCTAGCACGGCTAGTTAGCTTAGCCTAGCCCCTTACAATAGCGTTTCCTATACGGCCCACTATCCTGTTGATTTGAGCAGCACAACACATCGCGACGTTTTGCACAACCCAGTCATACTTTATAACATAATTTTAAATTTATTAAGCATTCGTTCATAAACCTTACAGTATCATTTTCTCGTTTGCACGCCTGTCCGGCCCCGGCCGGCTCCGTATTTTAAATCTAACGCTCCCGATCCAGCCCCGTATTTCAAATCTAACGCACCCCCTCTAGGCCCCCACCAAGCAGATGCTCCTAGTGACGTCATCAGTAGTGGCCGCGATCTGCCATTTATTCCTCGAAGCAGAAGAAGAACCCTGCTTTCTTTGATCTTTACCACATTAAACCACGACCTCATTACCACTGATTTAAAAAAATCAAATAACGTGACACATCCTTTTGGTTCCATCTCACTCGTCATTCACTCAATTCATTCGATATCGCAACGCAGCGTCCATACGGTATGTACGACGTTCTTGTGGACAGTGCTATGGTGTCCCCGCGGCCGTACCCGTCCCTAGAGTTATCATAATGATACAAAAAATACCGGCATCCACTCCATAACCTCTAGCAGACTCATTCACACACATCCTCTCTCATCCACACAGTTACACTCATACTTCCATTCAGCAACATAATCATTCTTAGCACTGGTTAACCTTGTACATCATGCAGCATCATTTGGTAGCCTTTCAGCCACCATGGATGAAGCTATAAGTTCCGTCATCTCAACACATCAGTCGTACTAAACATTATTAGCCCCAAGCATTCCCCGTTAGCTTGCAACGTAGCTTAGCATGTATTAGCCCTGCTTTGTATAGCAGTAGCTTCCCGGGTATAAAACGGCTTTATTCCGTATTGGTTGTAATATAGTAATCCGCGACGTTTAGCGTTATGATGACGTACGTTTGATTATAGCCATGATACCATGCATGTGTCATCCTATTTCATCTAAACAACATATATACATTGTTACATACCAAAGTCCTTATATAATGCCTCATCGCTTCTAAGTGCAGTTTTTTTGTTCGAACATAAGCGCAGATCTTTATAACCCCCCAGTGCACAAGTGCTAATTTTTCCGAGGTTTAAGAGGACTACCTTACGCGCTCCAGATCTCTTGTTCCGTAAGAATTAAATGGATTCGTACGACGTCGATTTGTCTTTAGCAACGTACAAACCAGACGTCTCCAGTTTTTGTCATTGCATTTGAACCTACGATTCTAAACAAGAGTCTCTGTCGCCTAACCTGGCGCAATCCTCTAGCCCTCAGCAGTGCGCGACCTGAACTATATTATTGTCCAACCCGATCGCGCCAATCCCCTTCATTTCATTAGTGCCGATACGGCTGTGCGCTCAATCGTTTAATTCGATCGCGCCAATGCAACCATTCCCTACCCCTGTTCGAAATCTGCCCAACAAACCCCGACAACACAGACACATCTTCAACTCACCGTTTGACCTCTGCTGGTTGTTGTTGCTCGAGGATGGTGTAGTCAGACGTCGTTGCTCTGCTCTGAGAGTTTTTGAAGTTCTGTTGTCCTTGTCCTGGGTCCCGTTCGGATGTACAGACCGGCAGTCACGGCGCCAGATTAATGTATCTTCTCAATGATTCTATGTTATAGCTATATGCTCGTTCTCTAATGTATAGTGGAATGTGGAATAGCTTACTCTGCTCGTTGTATTTCCCGTTAAAGTAACAGTTCATTCAAATATGGTCCGTTGGAAATCACGTGGAGGCGGAGACAGCGCTGCGGGGTGAAAACGGTTCTGACCGTTGTTTTATTGGAATATCCAACAGCTTAAATTATCTGGTTCACAGCATCAATTATTTTCTATCTCTAATCAGCTTTTCCCGGAGGGCTTCTTAGTGGCGTCTCTTATTCTCGAACTGGTGGGGTGGATTCTCCGTCTCTGCTTCTCCGTTCTCTCTGCGTCTCGGTGTCTCCGTGTCTCTGTCTCTCCTCCATCATTCAACCTGTAGGTTTTTTATAGAGAAGAGGAGAACCCCCCCCCCCCCCCCCCTTGCGCCATCCAGTGCCGTCACCCCAGAGAGCCTGCTTTCCTATTGGCTAGAAGGTCTCCCCTCTCAGTGATTTGGGTCCTTGCGAAACAGCGTTACAAGGTGACCTTACAGAGGGGGATATGAACTAGTTTCCTTTTAGAATGATTTACCCAAGTGTCCCTGAATGCGACCCTCATACAGATGGAAATATAGTACCCACTCAACCTAACAGTGGGTATCACAGAATGGCCCTGTTTGGTCTGCTTAGCTAAAGTAAACAGAACTCGGGTGTTGGCCTTCAGGCCGTCACTTCTTGACTTAAAAGTTAGTTATTGGGCGCACCATCCCTGTTCGTTGTGGAGGAAGATGTGTCATCTGTTTGCCATTTGATCTGTTCTTATTTTTATGGCACTCTGGGCTTTTTCCTATAGCTGCTAGGTGAAGGGTGAAGGGTTGCACTATTAGCTTTTGACTGAATTCTCCTGTGGCCTTTTCCAGAAACCGCTAGATGATTTTGATCCCTCCTGTAATGCTTATACGGGTCATTTTGATCAATTTAATTTACGACACCTGGCATCATTGACCTCTCCGGGCCCCCCTTTTTCCAGGGGATCCAGTCCCTTCAGTGGTCTGGGTCTTCCTTCGCGCTCTGCTGCTACGGCCTTGCCACGGGGTTGAGTTTGTGCTCTTGACCCCCGTGATTTTGGGGGCAGTAACGAGGGTTGTTCCTTCCGTTCGTTCCCTGGTGTCATGCGGGTTGTGCGTGTGCGTAGTCCGTGGGGTCAAGCCACGGTCTGCTCACCCTGTGCGTTGAGGTTGCTTGAGTTCCTCTTTGCACGGTCGGATCCGTCTCCCTCCCGTCCTCCAATAGGGAGGGTATCCCTCCATTAGGGAGGGTCGGGGGGCTCGGTCCCTCCCCGGTCTGATGGTTGTGGGGGGCCTCAGCGGGGTACATTTGTCGAGCTTCTGGCTTCCGCTCAGCTCCTCTTGTGCAGACTGACGCTGAGCGGAGGCCAGAATGAAATAGAACGTAAGGTTATGTATATAACCAAGTTTTTTTTTTTTTTTTTTTTGTCTTTTTCCCCTCCATTTTCCTTTGATTTTTCTCCCATCCCAATGTTAGTCGTTTATGCCAATTCCCAATCCCCTTCCTGGTCGCTGCGCACTTACCCCCCACAGTCGGTCTGGGAGAGTGGAGGCTACCACGTGCTTCCTCCGACACACGTCCCGCCAATCAACCGCTTCTTTTAACCTGGCAGCGCGGATTCTCACTGAGAGGGCGTAGCGTGTGGAAGGATCACACTATCCCACTTAGATCCTATCCGCGCTTAGCAGGCTCCCCGACCGAACTGTAGGAGTCGCTGTTTTACAACGACCCGGACCCACCCCGCCAGCTTCTCCCACCCTCTAATACTGCCAATTGTATTAGTGTGAACGGCCAGCCAAGCTGGTGACAACCCCGGAGCTGTGAGCTGGATTCGAACAGGCGAATCCAGCCGCTCCGGGGTTGGTGACGAACGCAATCTCCGTTACGCCACCTGACCGCCCTTATATAACCAAGTTCTATGAATTCTGGTGACGCTCAGCGTCAGGACGCCGCTGCGGCCCTTGATTTTTCCTTGTGGTGAAATTTTTGGGAAGGAGATGAGTGTGTGGCCCCACCCCTGCTTATGTAGGTAGCGGATGGGGGTGTGGTCAGACGGATGTCGGTATGTAAAGGTACATTGTGAAGTTTTTATTCAGTGCACGTCACTGGAGAGAGTTGTGTGCAGACTGACGCTGAGCGTCACCAGAATTCATAGAACTTGGTTATATACATAACCTTAGGTTAGTGCAGCTAGCTAAAATTAACTAGCTAGCTAACAACCCAGCGATGTGGCAGTCCTTACATCAGCAATTTTCCTCGTTGACGGTGCACGATTTGCTTGAATATGTGTGGTCCATGCTACAATCTATTGAGACGCTTACAGCCAGATGCGTCGCATTGTGGACTCTCACAGGTCTGGCTTTTTTGGGCTTTATGAAACTCTGCCTTTGGAATACTTCTGCAAACAGCCGGGAGGGTATTCCACCATCTATCTCACTAGATTCCTAATTAAATCTTTAACTTAATATAGAGTTGATGACAAACCCTTGAGTTTTTGCACATTTTCCGAGTTGTATGTAGTAATTTGGAGGAAATATCTTTGAATTCAAGTAGCTTTCAGTGACTTTTCAAGAAAGAAAAAAAAAACAATTATTTGAAAAATAAACACCTGAACAAGGGTGACAGGAACAGGAACAGCTAGTTAATTAAACTACAGATTTAGCTCTAACAGAGACTCTGAGGCAGGGAATACTTCTAAATCGTGTTCCCCACTGCAAAGCTAATACCCTCCCAAAATGATCTTCTAAATGCACCATAGCAATTATATGTGCTCTGTGACAAAAAAGGTTAAGTAAGTTTAAGTCGATGAGTGCTATTTTGGTTCAGAAGGAAGTTGTGTGCATGTGTGCGTGCGCACGCACGTCTCCACACAAACACACTTTCACACCACCACCACAACCGCCCTCGCTGGTGGAGGATTTCAGTCAATTAGCCTCCAATTACAGTGGAGCCAATATGGCA
Source organism: Notolepis coatsorum (assembly GCF_963971535.1). Taxonomy (NCBI): domain Eukaryota; kingdom Metazoa; phylum Chordata; class Actinopteri; order Aulopiformes; family Paralepididae; genus Notolepis; species Notolepis coatsorum. The sequence goes on from NC_140172.1 coordinate 115,869,947, forward strand.
GGCGGAGCGTCTCTCTGCAAGGTGGTGGATTACTTCCCAGACTTGTTGGCACGGCACCAAAGACTGCAGCTGCTAATTTATTCCTCCAACAAAATATTCAAGTGCCCTCTCGCTAGGCTTTAGGGACAGCTCTACCTGTCCCAACCTCCATCACACAGCCTCCCGTCTTCTCCACCCCCAGCGCTGCCTGGGATGATTTGAAGCTGCTTTTTGGCTGAAGCCATTAAAAGGGCTGTTGAAGGAGAGTCCATGGGGATGATATAGGTCAGTCTGGGGGGGGGGGGGGGGGGGGGGGTAATAAAAGGCCACTCATCCTTTCTCGCTGTACAGTATCTCCTCTCAGGGTTTTTGATGAATACACCGAGTATAGAATCTGGCAGTAGCTCACAGGGTAAACAGATAAAAGTTATAACACAGATGTGTTTAGATCTATTACAATCCCACCCAAGAGGAAAGCTGCCGCTGCTGCTAGGTGTTGTTGACTCGTTCTCTCTTCAGGCATGATTTATGCTCACTCTACGCTACTTCTGGTGCTCCTGTCTTCCATTTTCTAATTATGATTAGTGATTGTTGCCAAGAACTTTCATTGGCCAAGATATGTGTTCTGCCTCTATAAAGTGGTAATTCTTTTTTTTTACGTGTTTTTCTCTGCTCACCGCATTTTGCACTTTACCGCATGTCAACTGACATTATAAATAGCCACTTTTTTGCATTTAAAAATTCGTGGAGGAGATTAATGTGTCCTTTGCATTGCCTCGCCTTACGGAGCAATTGTGTTGTGTTCATCCAGCGAGCACATTCCTGAATGTGTGCATTGATTTGAAAAGTGTAAATTATTGGTAATACTTTTAATTCACAAAACAATTGCCTTTCATAAGGCAAGGTCATTAAAGGTTTGGCACAAATTCCCTCCATGGATTATGTTACGTATGTGTATACTTATACATATTATGTATGCTCCATGGTTTTAGATTTTGTGCACCAAATATTTCCACAAAATAATAGCACACTATTCCTGATGAAGCCGCTTGATTTGAGGTTACCTATGCCAATAACCGATATTGCTGCTGTCAATATGATCTTTTCAATATAGGTTTGCCAATATATATCTGCCCAGTTTCACTCATCAGACCGATACCGATATGGTCACAGATATATTGTGCATCCCTAATATATATATATGGGTGATTATGAACATTGTTGTGATCATCTGACTGAAGTTCACCCACTCTTTTGTTTTACCACCACATCACTGCTCACACATGAATCATATCATCTTAAAACAGAGGGTAAACCCTATTTTTACAAATAAAAATGTGGTTAAACTGAGTTCCTGCACTTAAGGGAGTAGTGAGGGGAAATAAGGACAGAGGTTGTCACAGAGGGGGGAAGGTGTAGACTGGGGAGAGAGAGAGAGAGAGAGAGAGAGAGAGAGAGAGAGAGAGAGAGAGAGAGAGAGAGAGAGAGAGAGAGAGAGAGAGAGAGAGAGAGAGAGAGAGAGAGAGAGAGAGAGAGAGAGAGAGAGGTCTGATGTATCACAGCTATTCTTTCAATCGATGGCATCAGGAGCCAGAGAGTGAGCTGGTAATTGGATGATCAATCTACCAATGACAGGCTTCTATCACAGTGACGTCCTCTTCCATACCGCTTTACAGACGTTCAACGGTGGTGCAACCTGTGTTGTCAGAAATATGACTAATAAATAAAACTCACTGTTACGGACCCTGTCCTTATGTATATATATAGAGGGAGTAATGTATAATATCTGTTGTATATATAGGCATGTTTTGTTTGTTGTTGTCTTGTCTCCCTCTTGTGTCTACATATCCCCATTCTCAGTTCCAGCAGCAGCTGGTCAATCACCATCTCACTCCAGCAACAGCAACATCAGCAGCAGCTGAGGCTCGTCAGCAATCAAGCTCCACACCCCTTCATATACCCCATTGTGTGCAGTGTTAGTTAGCTCTCTGGTTCATTGGTTGTGGTAACTATTCTCTGTGTCTTTGTGGGAGAGCTCTTTGTGTCTTTTGGTTATAGAGCTGAGGCTCTTAGGGTATGTTTTGGTAAAGAGCTGGTGAAAGCTCTGTCTCTCTGCGCTGTTAGTTTATAGGAAAGTATCTTTAGAGTATGTTGTTTTGTAGTAATAGGTATTTTGTGTAGAGCTGGTCAAAGCTCGGGTTCGTTGCGCTGGTAGTAGTATCAATATATTTTGTGTAATCCTTTTGGTGTAGAGCTGGTGACAGAGCTCTGATTCATTGTATTGTGTTTAGGTCATTATAGTTTGTTGCACATTTCTGTTCTAACCCTAACCTGTATATTTGTTTGTCACCCAGCCTATGGTGATTGTCTTTCTTTGTATTAATCTTTTGTTTCGCACACAGGGACATTGAGGACAGGAAGATACCCTGGGTCTACATTTTTGCATCACGTAGGTGACCTGATGTTAAAGACACCAGCTTTAGAGTGAGCACCTCCACCTGTACTTGTGGGCGTCCGTGCCTGTAAAGGGGAGGGTGGGATTTCATTTCCTTTTGTATTTCATTTGGTGCCACTGGTAGTCCTCTTTGATCTCTGTTGCTGTGTTTTGTAAATAAATACTATTATTTAGCAAATCGTTTCCATGGTTTTGTGTCACTGCACCCTCACCTACCCTGTCTGTGGCCTTGTGTTGCGTCCCCTTACTGGGGTGCGTAACACTCACTAACGCAAAAAGGAAACTCGCCAAAAAAAGCAACTGATAAATGTGGGAACTGAGGTGCAAGTCTTAGTTTTTTGGGGGGGTGCCTACCCTGCTGGCAGGTAGAGAGGAGATGCTGCAGAGAGCTATTTCTACCTCCCTGCTGGCAGGTAGAGATGAGATGCGGCAGAGAGCTCTTTCTACCTCCTACCCTGCTGGCAGGTAGAGAGGAGATGCTGCAGAGAGCTCTTTCTGCCTCCTACCCTGCTGGCAGGTAGAGAGGAGATGCTGCAGAGAGCTCTTTCTGCCTCCTACCCTGCTGGCAGGTAGAGAGGAGATGCTGCAGAGAGCTCTTTCTGCCTCCTACCCTGCTGGCAGGTAGAGAGGAGATGCTGCAGAGAGCTCTTTCTGCCTCCTACCCTGCTGGCAGGTAGAGAGGAGATGCTGCAGAGAGAGCTCTTTCTTCCAACACGCTCAACTTCAGCAGCTTCGGTGGATGTATTGAATAAATATTAAAGAGACACTTTCCCAAAAATAAAAACAATGCTCATTTATTGTGCACATAATCGCACACAACCAAAATAGACACTGCTACCTTATCATTTCATTGAGCTGTAATTCGACAGGCAGGCAGACAGACAGACAGACAACACCAATGATTTGATGACATGGTGGCCATATTCAAACTCATTTACTCATAACTGTTTAGAGTTTTTGTGTGCAAACAAATCTGCATTGTTTTTTGGTAAAGTAAAGTGATTTGCTGTGTGAGCTGAGCTGGAGTTGACAGGATGTGAAGCTGACAGTTACGTGCTGACTCACACACTGATCAAAGGCCATGCTGGTAGATCAGAGTCAGAATTAAATAGGCTTTGCTCAACTGATCCCTGGATCAAAAAAGTGCCCGCCACCAATCATTTAGGAGTAGTGTTGTTGGCGTAAGTGGAATTGTCAGGTTACATATATTTGAAAGTTTAGTTGTTACAAAAACAAGCTATACTGGTGGGCAATCCCAAAACATGTGGATATATGTGCCAGTGGCCCTCAGAGCGCACAAAGTGCACCGAGAGTCGGGCCACCAACCCCATAGCGCACGGCTTCCTAGGTGTGAGATACGTCAGATGAATATAATTTAAATGTATTTGCTGGTGATTAGGGTTGCGGGAAGCTAATGTGCCATTAGTCCAAATATCATCCCAGTCAAACTCAGGGTCTAATTCTGGGATTTTTAAAAGTTGTTATTTGTGGATTTGATTAATAGTGTATACAAATCTGAGACAAACCCTCTTGAGGTTGTCCTGTCTCTAATAAGCTTAACAAAAGGGTGTGGATGTAGTGTTTGGGCCCACGGATCCCCATACGCCTTAAGCGCCGATCTTAGTTGTAAGTAAAGGAAAAAGGACAGGCCGGGGAGACCATAACATTAGCATAGGTCCTGAAACGCGCAATGGCTGGTTTTATCATATACCATAAGTGTTAATATTATGGAAAAAGTAGACCGTTAATCATGCAATCGAAACTGCCACAACGACACACAGATAGTAGTCATTTAACAGCCAGGTAATCGACCGTGGAGCTGCCCTTATGAGCGCTGCACGAGTGAGCCAAAAGCTCTGCAGTGGCCGTCCAAATTTCGAAACACTACATATCTCCTAAGCGGAGCCATGCAGGGGCTAAGTGCCAATGACTCCATTAACACCTGGTGTTTTCATGCGTCTCGAGTGATTGGATTGCAATCAGACAGTGTTTAACCGCACGAAATTAGGTGGATATGCACACACGCACACACAAGCACATTATTCTTGCGTTGAAGTCTATTTCTCCCACCTACTCGTCTCTTTCAGTAGATAGCAACCTGGTAGTGCAGAAGTGACCAAGAGGAGAGGAGAGACGAGAAGAGAAGAGGTCACTTTTTTTTTTATCTTTTTTTCTTTTAAGCAGATGTCAGTGCTGATTACAGCAGCTGATCACACACTGTCAGTGACCAAGCCTGAGCTATTTTCAATCAGAGCTGCCTTTTGGTGATCCTAGTGAGTGTAGAGCGAGAAAAAAGGGAGGGAGAGGTGAGGGGGTGGTGGTCGTTTTCCACCCTCAAGGTGAACTGGTTTTCAAACTAAATGCGGTGATAAACGAGAAGAAAATGAAGTGGAGACAGGAGAAGAGCAAGAAGCTGTGTGGGCTTTTTATTTAGAATGATAAGATAGCACAGGTCTATAGACTATGGATGCTGTAAGGGGGAGAGGGAAGCCAATTTAGCTTAAAGTCTCCAATTTGCTACTGAGTGGAAATAAGAGGCTTAAAAGCGCATGAAGTTGCTCTGTCAGATGTTCCAGTATTGGTGGACAGCAGGCGGTAATTACCCTGCCTGTGCTTTTATTGCAATGAGAATGAGTAAAGAAAAGAAAAGACAGTGGCTGCTCTCAGGCCTCTATCTACACAGTATATATCCATCTGTGACAACGCTCCACATGAGAGTAGACACTGCCAAAGAAAAAAATTAAGGGGAGACACTACAGGTGAATAGGGTAAAAAAGTTAACTAATAGATATCACAATGAAACTTCCCCAGTTGATTACTTATATTAAGACAAGACTTTTTTGTATTACAAGTTTTCTGAAATTGTATGTTTAAATATGCAAATGAGGCATTATCTACTTAAATATGCACTAATTTGCATCTAATTCCCGGACAGAAATCTGAACATTGGATAAAGCCATTTTCAAAATTATAGTTTCATTTTGTTGACATATTAGAGCCAAAGGTTATTACAGAGGGGATTTTGGATATCTCTTTTTATCACTCCATAAATCAGAAAATACTCCATTCAGTCCATTTTTATGGTAAAATTCCATATTTCGCCATGTTTTTAGGAATACAATTTTTGATATAAATCAGGGTATGAATGCGATATCAACAAACCCTTCTGTAAATACCTTCAGAACATAGATATGAATAGAACTGGAAGGTTTGGTGTATGTGAGTGCTACTGAAGTGGAGATTTCTGGCTCAGAGTATGAGGAAAAACTCTTAAAACTAATTTTTGGGAAAACGCCTTCAAAGTTCTGTATTGTAAAATGCCATACTTTTTTTTTAAACAGATATTTACAAACACAATATCTAATCAAACCATTAGTAATAGACAACCTAAACACATGCCTGATAACTGAATAATAATAATAATGATGTTATTGAACTGAACAGAACTACACACAGGCTACAAACAGTGTAGTACAGTGTAGTACCCCCTAATAGGCAAAACATATTTAAATAGATATCACTATGAAACTTTCCCAGTTTGTTATGTACATATAAACTAAGAAAAAATATATTGCAAGTTTTCTGAAATGTATGTTTATATATGCAAATGAGGCACTTCTCCATTAAATATGTGCACATTTATGGATGCAATAAGGCAAAATGAAGTAAAATAAACAACTAAATGTGTGTTATTGACGTTTTATTGTCACTAGTTTCATAGAAGACATGTTTAGGAAGCAAAATATAACAAAATCTCAAAATCAACAAAAAAAGTATATTTGCCTATTCACCTGCAGTGTCTCGCCTTAAGAAAATGAATAGTCTTAAAAATAATGTATGGCAACAACATAATATAACACAGGTGGGGCAAGTGATGGAAAGTGGAAATATGATACCTTTTAATCAACTTAAAACACAGTTTGGACACAGAATTTGTATCTTATTTACAAATACAATCACTTATTAAATCATTGTTGTCTAGGGCGGCCGGGTAGCGCAGCGGACTAAGCGTCTGTCTACCACCACAGAGCCAGTGGGATCGAATCCGGCTGTGGTGCCTCCGGCTTGGCCGACCGTCCATACTAACACAATTGGCAGTGTTAGCGGGTGGGAAGCCGGCGTGGGTGGGTCCTGGTCGTTGTAAAACAGCGACTCCTACAGATCGGTCGGGGCGCCTGCACAGCAAGGTAGGGTCCTGGGAGAGGTAGTGTGCTCCTTCCACACGTTACACTCCCCCAGTGAGAGTCCGCGCTGCCAGGTGAAAAGAAGTGGGGATTGGCTACACATGTGTCGGAGCAAGCATGTGATAGTCTCCGCCCTCCCAGACCGAGAACAGTAGGAGACAGAGCATGCAACGACCAGGTAGGGGATTGGGAATTGGCATAACGACTAACATTGGGATGGGAGAAAGATGGAAAAATAAAGGGGGAAAAAGATAAAGTAAAAAAATAAATAAAAAATCATTGTTGTCTAAGGGAATTACACACAGGAAAGGCATTGTCTCTGCAATGTATAAACTATCATGTTCAACAACCCCTGATAACAATACCCAAACTAAAGTCCAATGGGAGCAAGACATGGGTAATACCCATATCTGAAACACAATGGGAAGCAGCACTTAGGAATAGTACTAAAATATCAAAATGTGTTAGATATAAAATTGTACAATTAAAGATACTACACAGGGCCTATATAATGCCCTGTACATTGAATAAAATTAATCACACCATACCCAAATTGTGCTGGCATGGGTGTGGAGTAGAGGGTACGCTCATGCACTTGCTGTGGCACTGCCCGCTTGGTTGGACATTGCTGAGGACCTGTCAGTTACTCTCCAAATTGACATTAATCCTTGCCCTATAACTTGTATATTGGGCGTAAAAATGGACACTGCTCAAGCAAAGATTGTAAATAATATTGTAGCATTGGCTTTTCTAGCAGGCAAACAGATTATTTTAATGAACTGGAAAGAACACAAACCGAACTGCTTCAGTTTGGAGAACTGGCGCAAGGACTTCATGGACTTGATATTAATGGAACAGGCTGCTCTATCTCTTCAAGAGAGTGATAGGCCAGATGGCCTTCAAGGTCCCTGGAACTTTATTAGATCACTATCTTGAATGTTTGTGTACCACTGAACCTTTGTAACACTCTGCAACCCCTTCCTCACCCCCTTGTTATTATTATTATTATTATTATTATTATTATTATTATTATTATTATTATTATTATTATTATTATTATTATTATTATTATTATTATTAATTATTATTATTATTATTATTATTATTATTATTATTATTATTATTATTATTATTATTATGTTTGTCTTAGTTTGTCTTGTCATGTTTGTATTGTCTTGCTTGTGAAAAATAAAAACTTTAAATGTAAAAATAAAATAAAAAATGAATAGTCAATGGCTGCGCATTTACATGTACATTGATATTATGCAAGATACATTAATAGGCTATGAGTTGGTGCACATACACAGCTTATCCTTTAAAATAGCCAGGATAAACTCATATCCCGACTATGAGAAACCCAAATATGGCCGCTGGGATATGCAGATATCTCTCTGCATTATTCCTAATATTACACACTATGACATGATTACACTATTACACAATGTTACGCTATTACACTTTTCCAGTAATACAAACTATTACAGCTTTACACTATTACATAATATTACACTATTACACAGTCGTACACTATTACACACTATGACACTATGACACTATTACACACTATTACATGAGTACACTACTGTACTGCCCTATTGCACACTATTACACTATTATAAACTATTACAGTGTTACACTATTACACACTATCACACAATTACACTATTGCACACTAGAATTACTAGTTACTAGTTACTACTAATTACTAGTGTGTGTGTGTGTGTGTAATTATTACATTATTACACAATTACACATTATTACACTAGTACATTATTACACAATTACACATTATTACACTAGTACATTATTACACATTATTACACTAGTACATTATTACACACTGTTAAACGGTATTGTGTAACGCTTCCCCCGGTCCTGCTGGACCTTCACAACTCCCCTTCAGAACTCCTTTCAATAACAATTTACCACTGCACACTACAACACTGTCACCTGGTGGGCTGATCCAGATGTGCACTTGTTGAACATTATTTGCCTCCACTTATGTGTTGTTTATTCACTGTCTTTGTTGTCTGTATTATTTCCACTGTGTTAGACTTGTGTCCCTACTGTCTGTGTTTTGTAAATGTGTTTTAGTCTTGTATGTCTCTGTTTGTACATTTACTATAGTTATTCCCCTGTGTGTTCTGTCTTCTGTTAGTTCTGTCTACCACACCTGTGTCTTGTTAGCAATCACCCTCTGTCTCTAATTAGTGTTTGTATTTAGGTGTTGTGGGCCCATATCCTCCATGCTCTGTAAATAACGTATGTACAAATACCGATATGCCCTACTATGTTACTGTTTATTGCACAATGTTGTTTTATTGGATTCCATTATATGTTGTATTACTGTATTGCACATCGTTGCGGGCAAGACCACCCGCATTTCATTGTATACTTGTACTCTTGACTTGACTTGACTTAACAAAGGATAACGTGAAACACAAAAACATGAACCAACACAAGGGTAACATCAAACAATGACCCAGCATTGTTTGATGTTACCCTTGTGTTGGTTCATGTTTTTGTATAGGACCTGCAGGGTTGGTAGTGCAATACCCGTGGTACGCTCGGCTGAGCGCACCACTCTCTGTAGGGCCTTCTTGTCCTGTGCCGTGCTGTTGCCATACCAGGCAGTGATGTTTCCAGTCAAGATGCTCTCTACAGCTCCGGAGTAGAAGGACTGGAGTAGCTGGTTGGCACAGGACTTAAGTATGCGTCCTGTTATACCATCTGGGCCAGCAGCTTTTCTGGTGTTCACCTGCATAAATGCTCTTCTCACACTGTGTTCCGACAATGAGAGAGCGTCCCCGCCCCCCCGCGGTTGCCCCCCCCCCCCTCCACAACAGCCGGCACGCCAGTGACGTCACTAGCCGTTGAGCTAGTGGCGCCACTGTCTACACCAAACCGAGCGTAGAAGGAGTTGAGTTTGTCCGCGAGCGAGGCATCGTCGCTCCCCATTGAGGGGGCGCTGACTTTGTAGTCAGTTATTGTCCTCAGTCCCCGCCATAAGCCTCTTGTGTCGTTTTGTGCCATTTGTGTCTCCAGTTTATCAGCATATGTCCGTTTTACAGCCTTGCGCAGAGTATAGACTGTAGCCTTGTACTCCTCCATGTTTCCTGACTCTCTGCCCAGGTTGTAGGCGGTGGTGCAAGAGTTCAGAGCTGCTCTGATAGTACTGTCCACCCACGGTTTCTGATTTGGGAAGACCTGCACCTTTTTCATGGGGACAATACTGTCAGCGAGTGTTGTTATGAAGCATACAACGCTGTCCGCGAACTCGCTGACGTCACTGGCGCTTCCTTGAAACATATTCCAGTCCGTGTCCTCGAGCGCGTCCTCTGAGCGTGGCCTCTGATTGGTCGGTCAATTTCTTTGTCTCACGTGACACGACGGCGTCACGTGATCTTTGTTTATATGCAGGATAGAGAATAATGGAGTCGTGGTCGGATGAGCTTGTGGCCCCCGTCAATGGTGGAGCCGCTACAGCCTTGTAGCCGGCTCTGAACGGGGTATAGCAGTGGTCGAGTGTGTTTCCTCCCCTTGTGGAGCAGGCGATGTGTTGAAAAAAGGACGGCATCACTTTTTTCAAATTGGCCTGGTTGAAATTACCAGCTACAATCATCGCCGCGTCTGGATGTTTAATTTGATGTTTGTTGAGATGATCGTGTAGCTCCGCCAGCGCCTTGACGGTGTTCGCTTGTGGAGGGATATATACAGCGGTCATCTCTCGGGGTAGGTGGAACGGACGGCACAGAATTGCGAGATGTTCCATGTCTGGGGAGCATGAGCGTGAGAGAACATGCACCTCTTTGGGATTAACCCAGCCATTGTTACCGATGCTTGCAAGTAAAGCCTTTTGTTATCCCACCGCCGTTTCCTGCCTGCTTTCTCCAAATCCTCAGTGTGCTTATATCTGTAATAGGGTTCCATTTCATCACGCCACCAAAGCACAACCGTAACACTATTGCACGTTTAAAGGAATACTTCACCTAAAAATGGTCATTTGTATATGAATTACATGGATGCCTTGAATTCGTGAAGATATTATTTTCCCTCACATGCCTCCATGGTGAACGTGGAATTCAGAAAACAGTAGCGATACTTAATGAATTGAAGTTATCAGGGGCAATTATATTTCAAACATAATGTGCAGTATATTCCAAGTCTCCTTTATCCAGTATGCTCAGTTCTTCCAAAACACATGCATTTTCAGAGCACAGAACTCTGAGTTTTATTGAGTACTCGTTCCTGCGTGAGAGTGATCAACCGGAAGTGTTTTTGGGTTGTTTTGTCACATGAAACTAGACCGCAGGGCCCTCATTTATCAATGGTGCGTACGCACAGATATGTGCGTAACCCATGCGTATGATCATTTCTAAGCAAAGTGTGTGACTTATCAATTTGAACGTGTGCTTGACTTTGTGCGTATATTTACGCACAGCTCAGAGCATGCGTACCTGGCGCCCAGCGGTAGAATATGAATATTGCAACGCGGAAATAAGCTTTCGTGCATTACTTCCAACACTGCATGTTCTGTATGAACCGTAATTCATTATAGTTTATTGTAAAATAGCGACAGTAGTGTAATTATAATGGGCTCACATGCGAACAAGAGGTTGGCCTGCTTGTTTGGCACGGGGGGCAGACGCAGAACACCCACCTCCAAACGCGATTAAATATTGTTTAAAATAAAAAGAGAAATACTATTATTTTGTGTGTCATGTTTCCAAATAAGATTAGTCACAACGAAATGCTTTCTACTTCAATTTGTTGGTTAGAATAGATGACCTCCGTTGAAACTTCACTGAGACTAACAGTCTATTTGTGAGCTCCCGCACAGACGTGATAATAATAATAGCTTAATTTGATATAGCGCCTTTCAAGAGACCCAAGGTCGCTTTACATAGGGGGGGGAATAACAAAGTAACAAAAATTGTGGACAGACACAACATATAAATATGATGATGGAATTCAAGTTCGCGTTTTTATTGATCACATAGGCAGGCTATACATGGCGTAGGCTTCATGGCAGTGAGATTCATTGTTCTTGTATGCTCTCATATTATTATAGTATATGCTATTGTCAAGAAGGGAGTACATTATTTTCAACCGTGGCTTTAATTCATATAGCCGAGAAGCAGTCTCCTATCAGCTTCATTAATCCCGACCCATCTCAGCCACAGCATAACTGAGACCGGCTATGGAAACAAATCATAAATAGACTACTGTAAATAAAATAGCCTAGGATAGGCTATAGCAGGGGTTCCCAACCTTTATTCCCCAGAGCCCCACGATTCCTTGGAGACATAGGAATATGATATGATATAAAGGGATACTGGTCCGTCAGCGAGGAGATAGCCCACAGCGGATAGCCATTAAATGCCATTTGAGAATATAGGCTATTAAGGCAAAACGACGGCCTATAGCCTATATGTTACGTTCTGGTTCGCTGACTGCTGTCTGAGAACCACCCACCATTCTGACACCTGTCACTTGGCTCCTGTCACTTGTCTCCCCTGTCACTTAGTGTATGGGTCTCCTGATTGGCTGTCACAGGGGTGTGTGTGGTATGTCGGAATGTGGTCTCTATTTAACCCTTCTCTCTTTGTTTGCTCTTCGTCAGGTCTTCATAATAACGTTCGGAGATAACGTGGGTGGTTCCGGTTTCTGGACCCCATTAAGCTTCATATAATTCCCTCTATCTATCTTGCCACTCTGCGAATGTATCCTAGTATTACTCTTTGTGTTCTTTACTATTAAACTGAACCTACTTAAGAGTACACCTTCTCCGTCTCCTTGATTGCATACCACAACTGGAACTCACCTACCTCCATCCTGACAAGCCTATACATATTATTTATTGTTTTCATAAGCGTAAAGATACAAGGACAAATTCATAATTTACCATCCTCCGCCAGCCCTATTTAATATGGAGAAGTTCCCCTTCTTTGCAGGGCTATAACTTTTTAAATTGTATTGCTAAATTGACATTACCATGGCCCATTCAACGTCCTATATCTATTGTTCAGGGTGTAGCAACGTTATACTTTTTCATTCACATATTCATACTAAAATACGGTCTAAAGTATAAGTATGTTTTTTTTTTTTTTATATTTTTTTTATTATTGCAGAACAAAAAGTTATTAAAAGTCAGTACTCAACACACAATGCATAATGAAACTTTCAGTAAAGGTGGTTATAATATATGCAAGTACAGAAACAGGATAAAACAAAAATAGTCTATAATAACATTTTAGCCGTATACAGTGTATATCCAACGAAATTACAATTATATAAATGTTAGTATATAATATACCCCTAATACCTATTTTCTAAAACCCTACACACATATGCTCCAGCTCAAACCCCCCCCTCCCAGACCCCCTCTTGGATAGTACCTCCATTATCCCTCACTCCTAACCAGACACCACCATTATAAGCTAGCTTTTATTCTCTCCACCACTTCTAACCACATTGACATTTTGGATTCATTGATCCCAAGAATTCTTGCTGTAGATATTTCTTGATATATCATATCAAGATATGTAAGAAACCACACTTTTCGGCAAATTTTTTCCGGTTGAAACCAACGTGATGCGATCAGTTTTTTAGCTACTGTGATACCCGATAAAACCAATCTTTTTAGTTGTGGATTCACTGCAAACTCAAAAACATCATTCAATAGTAATACCGCGGGGTGTACAGGTATATTCCAAAATACGAGTGTTGATAATTGTTGGCACACATCTTTCCAGAATGCCTTAACTGGTGGGCAGTCCCAATACATGTGCATAAATGTTCCTTCGTTCCCATTTGTACATTGGGAGCATTTGGAGTCTTGTATAAGCCCCATTTTGCACAGCCTTATAGGAGTCAAGTATGTCCTGTGAATATAGTTCAGATTGATTTGTTGATGATCCAGGTTCCTTGATGTAAGTCGGACATTTTCCCAGGCTCCTTGCCAATCAAAGTCATATTCCAGGTCTGGTATATCCCTCCTCCAGACAGTGTCTATTTGAAGGGTTTCATACGAGGACGTTAGTAATTGATAATAAAAACTTGATACAAAACCTCCCAATGTATCTCTTTCATAGAAACATTTGTGGTATCTGTGGTGTTCAATTGGTATGAGTAATGGAACACCGTGAGATCTCATACAAAGTCGTAACTGTATGTAAAAAAGCCATGTGGACTCGGTGAGGTTAAACGTTATGCATATTTCGACATAACTACAGAGGCCCTTGTTATTAAAAATATCCCCTAATGAGTGTATGCCTTTCTCTTCCCATATAGGGAATCTTATAGGTCGTTTTCCCATTAGGAGTGCATTGTTATTGAATATGGGAGTGTGATTATGCCATTCTTGAGGGTTAGGATATTTCTTTTGTGTTTCCCGCCATGTTCTGATTGCATGGGTAATTATTGGGCCAAATTCTCGCTCACAATGCTTGATTGAAATTTTAGTGTGTGCTATGTCTTCCAGTCTCTGTGGGGCTACCATGTTTTCTTCTAATTCTCTCCAAGATACCAAAGCCTGGGGGTCAGACCATATCTTCACTGGTCTTAAAGTGAAGGCCTTAAAATATTGTAAAAAGTCTGGGACTGCCATGCCACCGTCTGCTTTATTTCTCTGTGCGGTGGATCTTTTTATGCGAGGTGGTTTGTTATTCCAAATAAATTTGTATGTGGAGGTTTGTAATCTTTTCCAGTAGCCCTCTGGAGGAGGTAACGGAAGCATTGAGCTGAAGAAATTGATTCTTGGTAATACATCCATCTTAACTATTGATACCCTTGCCTGTACTGAGTTTTTAAGTTTTGCCCACCTGTCCAGGTCGTCTTTGATTTTGTTCTGTATTTTTGTGTAATTGTGCTTCACCGTTTGTCTTATGGTGGGAAATATTTCCACACCCAAGCATCTGAAATGTTTGACCATGGGTATCGCACCTGGGAGGGTTGTGTCTTTTTTTGCACTGGTGTTAAGAGGAAGAAACGCCGACTTAGGCCAATTTATTTTAAATCCCGATAAATCACCAAAGTTTTCTATCAACTTGAGTATATGCGGCAATGTGTTGTTGGGGTTTTGCATGAACAATATTACGTCGTCCGCATATAAACTAATTTTAAGATGTGTGCCCTTGATTACTATTGGTTCTATGTGTTGGGATTGTCTTATAAATTGTGCTAAAGGTTCTAATGATAGATCGAATAGTCCGGGACTAAGAGGGCAACCCTGTCTGGCTGAGCGTGATACCGGAAAGATATCGGAGATGAATGTGCCTGTTGTAATCCTGGCCGATGGGTCCTTGTATAGTACTTTAATCATATCAATGAATCCTTTTCCTAACCCCATCCTTTCTAATACTGCCCATAGAAACTAACCTGTCAAATGCTTTCATAGCATCCAGGGATAGTATCGCCTTAGGTGTGGTGTCCTCTT
Source organism: Notolepis coatsorum (assembly GCF_963971535.1). Classification (NCBI taxonomy): domain Eukaryota; kingdom Metazoa; phylum Chordata; class Actinopteri; order Aulopiformes; family Paralepididae; genus Notolepis; species Notolepis coatsorum. Next base: position 115,885,002 of record NC_140172.1, read on the forward strand.
TGTCAGCATCTATTACGTGCAGTATTCGCCTTATGTTATCATTGATCAGGCGACCTTTTATGAAGCCTGTTTGGTCCGGATGAACTAAAGACGTCATATGTTTTTGCAATCTGATGGCTAATATCTTAGAGTACAGTTTGACATCGGTTCCGAGGAGGCTTACAGGACGGTAACTACCGCACTCAGTGGGGTCTTTGTCTTTTTTGTGAAGAACTGAAATAAGTGCGGTATTTTGGTGTTTATGGAAGCTTCCCTCTTTGACTGAGTATATGATCATATTTAGTAATAAGGGTCCAAATATGTCCCAGCAAGAAATGTACATTTCTGATGGGATACCGTCAATTCCCGGAGCCTTGCCGTTTTTCATTCCGGATATGGCCTCCTTGAGTTCTTCTAATGTGATCGGTACTTCTAACTGTTTAGCTTCTTCCTCCGTAATTTTAGGGAGAGTAATTTGATTAAGATATGTGTCTAATTTGTCTTGATCAAAGGTCGTTTCTGAATTATATAAATCGGAGTAGAATTCTTTGAATGTATCGTTTATTATTTTGGGTTCTGTTACTAGAGTTTGTTGTTTCCTAATGGCAGTTATATCTGCAAATTTTGCATTAATTCTTAGTCGCATGGCTAATAGGTGACTAGGTTTAGAGCCTTGGAAGTACTGCTGTTGTCTTGTGCTGCGTATTTGCAATTCAGATTTTTGTCTGTATATTGCTTTGATCTCTGTCTTTAGAATGTTTACTTGGTTTTCTAGTCTAGTAGAGTTGTTGTATTTTAAAGAATTAAAAAGCGTTGAGTAAAGCGTTTCCATTTCAGATAGTTTTGTGTTTTGATTTTTGCGCAATATGGAGGAAAATCTATCCGAGAAATCCTTAATCATAGTCTTTACCGACATCCATAATATTCTGGGATCTTGCACCGAGTTAGCATTATCCCGTAGGAATATTGTGAGAGCTTCTTTAATTTGTGTAATGAATTCATTGTTGTTAAGCAGCATAGAATTAAAACGCCATCTTGGGGCCCGGGAAGATAGTGTACCAAATGTTGCTTTCAGGATTAAGTAGCAGTGATCTGATAGCGCATTGGGTGTCATTTCCACTTCATATTTATCAAATATTCTCGGGGATGCAAAGACGTAATCAATTCTGGATAGTGTGTTGTGTCTCGACGAACGACAGGAGTACTTGCGGGTCATGGGGTTAAGTGAACGCCATAAATCAGTTACCCCTGTTGATTTTGACCAATCTTTTAATGCTTTAGATGAATTTTTTTGTTCGCTGGAAAAGGTAAGGTAAGTTTTGTCCATCCTTGGGTTCCAAATGGCATTAAAATCTGCACCTATTATATATGAGTATTCGGGATGGTTTAACATTTCTCCGGTTAGTGAAGTGAAGAAACCCACTTCGTACAAATTTGGGGCATATACCGTTGCTAATGCAATTTTCCTGTTATTGTGTATAATCCTAGCTATAGTTATGCGCCCCTCAGCATCCGACCATACCCCTTTCAATTCGATATTTAATTTGCGTCTGACGACTATGGCTACCCCTCTAGTTCTCGTAACAAAAGAAGAGTGACTAATATTATGGTATATGTTATCCGCTAACGTATTTATGTCTTCCTCTAAAATGTGCGTTTCGCTTAATAGAGCCACGTCCACATGTTCTTTTTTCATCAGTGTGAGCACGCTTTTGCGTTTGTGTTGTTTGTTTATCCCGCCGGTGTTCCATACCATTATATTCAAACTAGCCATAATCTATGCATGTTTTTGTGTAGTTTTTGGTAATGTTTCTGGAGTGTGAAGTTACAATAGATGTACATCCAATTAATGAGGTCCCGTTGAGAGCTGAGCTTAAAAACATATATATATACAAATAAAAATCCCCTAATTTCCCCTCACCCAGAAAGTCGTACAGGCCTGTGTTCCAAGAACACATCCTCCGCGATTGACTTTCTCCCCTAGTCCACCGGATTGCCCAAACTGAGCATTGTAATCTTAATCTACCTATGCTAATTGCCATAGGATCTAACATTTCCATTCTATTGCAATAGAATGTCGCTTTTGGTCTTGCCCCTTCCCTTACTGTAATGAAGTGTTGTGATAAATGACAGAAAAAATAAAATAAACAATAAAAAAAAGAGAATAAACTTTTATCGACATATTCATTTGAACCCTCTACTAACGTGTGGAGAAACGGAAAAAAGGAAAAGATTGTAGAGCAATATTGACACCTTAATGTGAAGAACATTGGAAAAGAACAATGTAAGTTAAAATATATTTTTTTTAAATATAGAGTAATGAGAAGAAAAAATTAAATAAAATAAAAATCAATGGAAAGATATAGATAAGGAATGAGAGATAGAATAATTATCCACGTGGAGAAGCCACTAGTCTCGAATTAACAGATTAGATATGATAGAAAAGCAGCGCCTTTTAGAGCTTCAATGTGCCCTCAATGGAGTGATTACTTAAATTGTTAGAATAACCTTGTAGTGTTCATACGTTTAAGTGTGGTTAATTTTTAAACTATTATTAAAGATTGATAGAACTTCATTTAATTTATTATCTGCTATGTGTATACACACCGGATGTTTATTGTTAGAGTTGTAGGCTTCGTTGTCATGGTGCCTTATATTCTAGAAGGTTGTAGAGTATACTATTGCCTAGACTATTTTATGTTCCAGAATGATCTAAGAGACTCAGGGCATTTGAGCGATAAACCCAGAATATTCCAGATAGATCTTTTTGCAATGATATGTATTTGTCTCCTCAGAGACCAGAGTCTGAAATTATAATGTATTATGAATCGTATTATACACAATACACATTGTTATAGACGGCTTGCATATCGTCTGCTACCTTGATGAACACAATAAAGTCATTCTAACACTGGTATACAATGAGAAAGAGGCTTATACGTTTCCGACATTTTCGCCCTGCCTTGGGTTATTTGCTCCAATTCGATTCAGAAAATCCTCAGCTTCCATAGGTGTGTGTATATCTGACCTGCGACCGTCACTGCCCAAGAATGATAACAGCGCTGGGTATGATAGCCTTGGCTTGTAACCGGCTTTGAACAGCTTTTGCATCACATCTTTGTATGGTAGACGTCGGTTGATGGCATCTTTGCTCAAATCTTCGTAGATAAATATTGGTTTACCATCATACTTCAGATTCCCACGTTGGTTGCGAGCATATTTGATGATGTCATCCCTTGTTGTAGTCTTCCGCAGGGTGACAATGATGACTCTTGGCCCGTTGATTCTTTGCCCCCGAGAACCGATTCTGTAAACTTGATCCACTTCTGGCACTTTGTTTGGATCGATGTTATTCAAAATCGTTGATAACACTGTTGGAAAGTTGGGATCTTCGCAGTTTACTGCTTCTTCAAGCCCCACAATGCGGATGTTATTCCGCCTGTGGTAGCGTTGGGTTTCTAGTTGCCTCTCCGCCGCTTCGTTTTTAAGCCCTTGTATTTCTCTCCGATATTCTTCTTTCACTCTTTCCATCTCTTGTCCCATCTCTGTCATGCCACCTTCGTTCGCCTTGACTGCTTTTGTGATTTCTGTCACCGAATTCTCCACTGTCGTGATTCGCATGGACTGTAAAGCGACCGCTCTCATAACCTCTTCGAATTTATTATCGATGTGTTCAACGTGTGCTTTGAAAGCGACCATCTGTTCTTTTATCAGGATAGTCAGAGAGTTGAAGTCGGGTTGTGTAATTGAACTGCTTGTGTCAGTTGATGTTGTTGGAGCAGTGAGGGATCCAATGGATGATTTTGCTATTATCTTCTCAAAATCGCCTGCTTTTTCCTTCACGGTATTTTTTTCTGATGTTCCTGTTATGTTGTCATCTGTTGTCTCCCTCTCGGGGACAATTGTCTTTGGTCCCTGTGTATTCTCCTCTATATTCCCCGCGTCGGGGCTCACCAACGGATCTGCCACAGCGTCGCCTGTCATTGTCTTTGACCGAGTTTCAATCTGCGCCGTTAGCTTTGCTGTTTCTTGTTTCTTTCCCGTCTTTTCCTTATCCCTAACCATGTTGTCTTTTGATATAGTTAGTAGAAGGTCTTATCAATACATACGATGTGGTCTAGTCTCTTTTGGTACTGTCCAAATAAGGTTTTTAAACGAAATTAACGATAACGGGAGCGGAGCTGTAACCAATTGCGTGCGCTACATATTGCAGCTAAACCGGAAGTCCAGTATAAGTATGTTTTTATCGTTTTCTGCAGCTTTCTCCAGAACGTGATTTATAGCTCCAAATGCATTATATTGATGATGAAATACAGTTTGATAGGAATCTGCGCGAGATAAAACATTTCAAATGGACGTGCTTCTAGAAGTTACTACGTATGATCTGATGATGACCGGATGGGGGGGGGGTCGTTCATAATTCCGTGGCCAACGTTATATGATTCATCTAGTGTGGGTGATATGATCATTAGAGCAGTTAGTATCGAACACATTGAAAAATAACGTTGAAACTCACCGTAGCTTCCTCGCGCCGTTGGGCGATGAGCGTGGAACAGAAATGTTCCTATTATGGGATGTACAAATATGCGATCCATTTCCAAGTTGTATAATAGTATATACGTCCAAATCATGTTGTTTATCGAGTTATTTGCAACCGATCGATGTCCAGTGTATCAAGATGGAGTCCCGCTAACGATAGCGAGTGCCCAGACGAAATATGGGAGAGCACCACATCCGGCGCATCACTTCCTGTTTGGGCGATCCGCCGATCGGCCACCAGATGGCGCTCTTGAACCGTTGGAGAGTTGAGAGGGGCTCAACAGTAGATCTCAGGTCTCCGGGGGAGAAATATGATTTCGATCACAGATTTTTGAAATATTGATATCAAAGACGTGGTCCAGCGTCTTTGGCAGAATAAGCATGGCGGGGAAAGACGTGTCCCAGCGTTTTTGGCGATTAAAGTGTTAACGGTCAAGTTAGTTTACTGTATACAGGCGCTGGGCTCCGTGTGACATGTCTGTGCCATGCTGTGTTATGCGCAAATTACTGTTGCATAATGTAGGCTATGCATATATAATTTATATAGGCTATACCTAATACCGACATCAAAATAGACTGTATGCCTCTACAAATCATATTAAACCATGCAGATAGAAAATTTACGGAAAATCCGTCACGATTTGGAATCAAATTGACGGAGAACTTTAATCCCTGGGTATTAATCGAACGAAATGACAAAAGCAGTCTTATTCCAGCATGGTTATTAATGACACCAACGTCAAACAGTGGTTAACGGTCTTTATTAGTGTTTGCGCTGCCCAGGCAGCAATGGTATTTAGGAAGTTAATAGATATCATATCCGACATCACCGTCTGTTAGCCTGTCGCATATTTCTCCCATAACACGCGTTTGCTCGGCTTAGTCCACTTTTCCACATTTCATGGGGGTGTTTCATTACCGTATATGGTTAATTACGGGCGGTGCTATATGCAAATACTTAAAATCGTGCACGAGCGCGGAGCGTAGAACAAATGGCATTTATCAACACGGAGTGTGCGTAGGACCTGTCTACGCACGTTTGATAAATCCAGATTTTTCTGTGCCTAGAGACATTCTAAATTCTGTGCTTAAGAAGAAAAATAGAACACTTTCTAAGCATTGTTGATAAATGAGGGCCCAGGAATCTATTGCTATCATGTCATGCTACTGTAGCTTGTCAGGAGGGGGGCTAAATGGGAAGGGGGCTCCAAAGGTAGGCTACATTTTTGAGAGGGGATACAAATTACATGGCCTTTTCAAAGGGGTGCCTTGACATATTACTAAGGCTGTCAAAGTTACCGCACAATTCTTTTAATGCCACATTTTTTTTTAACTCAAGAACCTCGAAATTGGCCATTTTACTTTTTGTAAACCAAAACACTATATTTTATACTTATAGCACATGCATGAGCCTGGTCTCTTTTGAAAGATGACATTCTGAAGGTTCTTATACAATAAAGATAATTCACTTTTACTGCTAATGAAATTGTGTAACATAGGTCTGAACTTGAGTTGTAGAAAAACTTGTTACTCACATTTTTCTGTAGTAGTTAGTAGTCCAGAAGTAGTATTTCCCCAGAAATTCGTATGTCTGAAACGACACCCTGGGTCCATAGCATGAGGTATTGTGTAGTACATGACCATAAATCTGTTCAGAAATTAGTGATTAGGAGCGATTTTGGTAAACTGTGTAGCGTTCCTGGTATTTATTTCCTCATAGACTTCAATTCATTCAGCATTTTTTCTCTTCCTGTTTTTGCTTGTGACTTTTCACCTAGATCCCTGATTCATACATTGGAAAGCCACACGCATTGGCTACAACCCTGTCCAATAATTTTCGAGATCGCCAAATGATTGACAGAGTTATCGACAGGCAACAAGTAGGGCTTTAATTCGATATATATATTGTATTAAAAGATATGCACACCCGCGCCGCTAGAGGTCGACAAAGTGCAGGTGGGAAAATCATCCTCAAGAGGCCCACATGTGGGCCCTCGCATGTTAAGAGGAGTTTACAAATATATATTATTTTCTTCTTTTCTTCTTCTTCTTCTTTTTTTCTTTTACTAGACTTCACTCAGGTGTATTATTGCTTCTCTCATTGATACTATGGTTGTTTCTAACTCAAAGTGTGTGTGAGAGAGAGAGAGAGAGAGAGAGAGAGAGAGAGAGAGAGAGAGAGAGAGAGAGAGAGAGAGAGAGAGAGAGAGAGAGAGAGAGAGAGAGAGAGAGATGAGGAAGGGGCGAGAGAGCTGGGAGAGTGTGTGTGTGAGAGAGAGAGGGAGTGCGGGGTGTGAGTCCTCAGCCCTTGTGTGGGTGAATGTGACAAGTTCCTAACGTTTTCTTTCCCCTATTATTTCATGCACACTTTATTCATAGTTTTAAATTATTATTTTCTTTTAAGTTATTTTGTGCATCACTCTGTTTAGAATTTGATGCACATTTGCAATGTATGAGAGTCATCCTTTTGTGTTAAATGGCTGCATAAAGCAAGCATTTGTTGACTCTCATGTTGATAAGAGTATATATTAAAACTTGAAATAGATCCGTTTAAGGTAGATTTAGACCAGATGAAAAATATGCGATTAATTTGCAATTAATCGTGAGTTAACTATGGACAATCATGCGATTAATCAGATTAAATATTTTAATTGATTGACAGCCTTACATATTACCTCAAGATATCTGGATGAAGAGAGGTTCTGGTACCAAGAGTCTCCCCATTACATAAGATAATTTTTCTTTTAATAAATATATTTTTAACAAATGTGTTATTTGTGCCTTTTTTTATTTCAGCATACTGTGGTCCTTAAACAGTCTTGGAATTGCATGGATTGGTAGTGGGTATGGCTGAAAAGCTGAGACTCTTGTGGATAGAATGAGCCCAGCTGTATTCATGTGTGATGATGTTAATCCCCATAGTAGCCATTACATTGTAGTGACACCATTTTCTTTAAAACTCTCACTGTATAAAATTACCTATTGTGGCCTCTAGGATAATTATTTGTTCTTTTGTTTATTTACACATATAAAAACAATTACATATAATACAATATAATCCACAAAGACATGTGAATGTAGCGGTATGCCCACCCTTGTAGGGGTTAATATGTGTGTTCTTACCTTGGAAGATCGAGACGACGAAAGGAGCTAAGTCCCTGTCCCCAATACAATTAGCCTCACTACCTACGTGTGTAAGTATGTTTGTAACTATCCCGCCCTACTCTACAGTTAGTATGAATATAAATAGATATGATGAGGTGGGCTTCAGGGTTCAACTCTGACACAGTGGCAACCCAAGTGTACAATTATGCTCAACTCTCAACAGCTTTAGCTGAAACATAAACCATCCCTCCCCAAGTCTAGCAGGATAGGTGAGACGCCCCTACTCCAAGGTAAACCATTACTAAAGAACATCTGAGAAGTTGATTCAGTTTGTCAAAACAAAATGAAATATTTATTTTCATTTAAGAGAAGTATTCTCTCTCTCTCTCTCTGTCCTTCCTTCTGCTGGACAACTCTTTCTTTCAAGGACAATTATTTCAAAACAAAACAATATAACAATTCACGTTCACAGCAACAACATTCTCTTCATTTCACAATATAACCAATACCCAATCTATTAGTTATTACCTCTTCTTCAAATGATTCACAGGGTACACATAATGTGAATAGTTATTTGTACTTCAAAAGCGTATTCACAGTGTACATTTCTAAATATCCCAATATTATGACAGTTCACCTGTAACAGTTACATATAATTGTGGCAGTTCACTTATGATAGGTAACTTGCATATGATTATGACAGTTCACTTATAATAGTTGCAATTACCTCACAACAAAAGCTCTCTTATAACTTCCCAGAGAGAGTATTCACTCTGGATATAAACGGGATATCTGTCACCCACTAAGGGTTAACGCATTAATGCAGTCTTCTACAACTGACATGGGTTTGATACAGTTAACTATCACTTTAGCACAATACCTCAGTTGGTTACAACTGGAAAAGGTTTGGTACAGGTTTGATACAATTACCACTCCTGTAGACTGCATACGGGATGAGCTGAGTCGCTGGAAGATGTCTTCTGATGGCTGGGAAACGTTCTTTCTCTAATGTTCTAAATAATGCGTGTGACTGCTTGGTCACTGAGCATGTGCGTATATGTTTCAATCTGTTTGTGTGTGCGTGTGTTCCAGTCTGTTTGTGTGTGCGTCTATTCCAGTCTGTTTGTGTGTGGGATAGTGTGTGTGTGTGTGTGTGTGTGTGTGTGTGTGTGTGTGTGTGTGTGTGTGTGTGTGTGTGTGTGTGTGTGTGTGTGTGTGTGTGTGTGTGTGTGTGTGTGTGTGTGTGTGTGTGTGTGTGTGTGTGTGTGTGTGTGTGTGTGTGTGTGTGTGTGTGTGTGTGTGTGTGTGTGTGTGTGTGTGTGTGTTAAGCTGTTGATGGACACCAGCCGGTCTCCCTCAGATCGTGGGACTGCCTGGACAGCAGGCACCACGTCTTCTTCAATCCAGAACGAATGTACAATTCAGTCTTTGCTTTGCTTTGCTTTGTCTTTCATCTTCTGTACTCGATACGATAGGAACATCAACGAACACGACCGCAATAACGCACTCACTAGTATTTACTGCGCGTGCCGTTCAAGGCGCGAAGCTACATTTCACGTTAACACTTCACGTACTGACCGCAAGTCTCGGCGGTAGCTACTGACTTTTAGCTTATTAAAAGTCCATCAAAACTCTCACAGAATATTCATCTGCTTCTTTCTTCAACAATGTCATTCACTTTCTTGAAACTCACAGCACTGACGAAGCCTCTTTCGCTCTCAGTCGAATGTTACGTTTCAGAAACGAACGCCGCCATTGTCGTGGTTAGCATGATATTCTCTCAGACACGAGGGTACTTGTCGCATAAAACTCACGTTATGATAACCACACACGGTTATTAGACTGTCCGTTCTAATGGCCGATACTTCTTCTTAGAAGTTGTGTTGGCTTAACGTTTTCGTGAAAAGACAGTATTTTCCGTGCTTCTCTCATGGGCAACATCTTGTCTCAACATCCCGTCTTGTTCCAACATGCCTGGACGCGTGATTACATTTCTCGGAGACGCTCTCTGATTGGCCACTGACGCGTTTGCCCAATCCGTGACGAGCTGTGTCTTTGCCCATTTCCTCGTCAAACAGCCTGCAAACTACCTGGTGTTCTATCGCCATGCTCTAAGACAAACTCTAACCTTAACCAACTTCGAAAGAGTGCCTAAGCTTAACCGTCGAAAGAACTTGCCGTCACACTCTAAGACAAATTCTAACCTTAACCAACTTCAAAGAGTGCCTAAACTTAACCAGTGTAGAAACAGGCGTCGGCCAATCAGAGAGCGTCTCCAAGAAATGCGGCGTGCATATGTAATCACGCTGCCTGGACACGCCCGTCACTGTGGGACTCCACTCAGGTACTCCATTCTGATAGGCTGGTTCTGAAAACTCCCGCCCAGCTTGTGATAGGACCATGTACCTGTTCATAATGATTCCACTATGTGTATAGAATTACGATGGTAGGATAACCATCTATTTGCATCCCCTACATGAAGGAGAATTGCCTAAAAACCCGCTAGAGGCTTGTATGTGGCATTCTCCAAGAAGCAAAATTATACTCAGATTACATCAATATAACATTTAATAAAAAAATCCCCCCCCCCCCCCCCCCAAACACACACAAGGAACCTTCATTCATAATACATACAAGCAGGTTTACAGATAGACACTGAAGTAGGCACTTATGCCATAATCACAGTCTCGTGAAACTTTACGACTGTAAACTAGAGACCTATAGGGCATTCAGATGGTATATGGCTTATAACTCTGCCATTGGAAAGAGGGGATTTGACCCAATCCATAGATGTATGACTTGGCCATAATAAGGTAAATTATAGGCCTGGTATTCTATATTCTATATTCATATTTCAAATTGCATGTGTCCGGATGGCAGAATTCTGTACTGTATCTACAAAAAACCCTTGTAGATCATCTGTCCTCTGTTCATTTGCTTAGATTTTTAGTACACTTGATCTCAAGAAGGTCCTGAATGAGCTCAGTTTTTCACTTTTGGTCAATGTTAGAATGGTGTTATTCACTGATGAATAACCTTTGGTTCATTACAATTTACTCAAACATAGTAACAGACACGATATTTATGACACTGGGAATACATTCCCTGAGGTCCATACCATAATTTGAATTATTTTGAAAATATTATTTAAAATATTTGAAAAGCCCTCCTACAATCATCAATCAAATAAAATAGGCTGAAAGGGGAACATAAAATCATTACTTTGTATCAAACTTCACTATTATACAATATACTATGCTTGACTACTGTATGTAAACTTCACTATTCTATCTATGCTTGACTATGTAAGGGGGTCGGCAGACAGTCATCCCTCTGTTTTTAGGTCACAAATCTGAGAGGCTGAGAACCCCTGCTCTAGAGCACCACTCTCTTGAACAGAGGAATCAGTTTCCCTTTTCTTTTGATTTTCATTGGGATGACATGCTGAAACAGATAGACTTGATGATTGCGTGGGTAGGGGAAGCGCAGAGTAACTAGGTCGGTCCAGGATATGCCCCCCCGGAACAACATGTTGGAAGATAAACTGGTATAGCAAAACTATATCAAAACATCCGTTTACAAACTCTCTCACAAGTCTCATTTATCCAGTCGCATGCTCAGTACTTCACAAACCTAAAAAAAAAAAAAACGTGCTAATGAAAACATTTCCAGTTCAATGCTGCCTTCAAATGGAACATTGGAACCATTCTCACTCTGTAAGGCCTTGTTCGCAGCAGATTGATAGAAATGTTGTTCTTTTGATTCGTCCCTTACCAGCTTAGACCACCTGAAGGTTGGCTCTGACAGAAAGAAACTCCTGAATGCTCAGAATGTACAAAACCCCAGCCCACTCTCTTCTCTGAAGATCTGTGTGAACACTCTGAGTACATTTAGGATGCTCTGATGTCAATGCCACACTCTGTCACGTCTGCTTCATAGAAGATCAGGTTGAGCTTAAGAATTGAGAATGAGCTTTGTGCCCTCTGTATTCCAGTGTGAACATGTCTCAGCTCTCCCATGATACTTCTTCCATACCATTCCATACATACATTCCATAAAGGCAACAGTGAGGCAGAGGTGGAGCAGCGGTAAGGTATGGTAGCTGTGGGGCAGCAGTAAGGTATGGTAGCGGTGGGGCAGCACTGCAGTAAGGTATGGTAGCGGCAGTGATGGGCAAGCTACTTGGAAAATGTAGTAAGCTACACTACAGGTTACTCTCGATTAAATATAGCTCAACTACAACGGAAGCTATCCCCAGAAAAATGTAGCAAGCTACACTACAAGAACATGGCAAAAATAGCTAGCTACATCGGCACAACTTTTTTTTATAATTTTTTTTACTTTGTGATCAAGTTTCCACCAAACAAATAGGCAGACAAAAAATTCTCAGTTTGATTGTTTATTATAAAACTAAATGAAACTGGAAACAAGCCCTCTGTCTGGCTTTTTGTGTCATCCTTTTAACATGAACGTATTAATGTACCTTGCGGTACCATGTACAAAATGTTAATAAAGTATGAGGGAAAAAACGGTGGAAACATAATAAATAAAAGGCAGTGAAACAATAATCAAATAAACACCTAAATATATACTATCTCTTAGGGCTGGGCGATATGGCCAAAAATAATATCGTGATAACGATATCAATAACAATATCATATCACTCGATATTCGATATTATCGATATTGTTATAACATTTTTATTTTTAATTTTTTTTAAACAACAGATTTATTTTGTTTATTTTGTTTATTTTGCAGCAATTCTTTGTCGTTGCTGTCATCTTTAGTGTTACATCCACTCACACTCCAGTTCTCAGGCTGCAGCTGGTTTGAAAGCGAAAGTAAACCGGCTTCTCTGCTGGCTGTGGCTCCAGGGGAGTTGAACATAGTTCTGGCTCTGCTAGTTTCTTTTCTATTTTTTGGCGCTTTTTTGGTGGACAAACCACCGCACATGTGAACCGTGACTCGTGACTGGAGTCTAGCTCTGCTAGCACACATAGCCTACTGTGTACAGACGGTTTCAAACTGTATTTTAAATTAGAAAGCAAACTAAATAAATGGACAAGAGAAAAATAAATCTCAATTTGGTCAGTATTGTCATTTGGACAAGCAAAGCCATTACTTTAAGTTGCAGGCAAGAAAGACAAGTCTGCCCACTGTCTCTGGTTTTAAAACTGCCCTGTTGCAGGTCACAAAAAATATATATATATTTGATTTTTTTTTCGATATATATTATCGATCGATTATTAAAATATATCGCGATAATTATCGTTATCGTTATATCACCCACCCCTACTATCTCTATTGGAATAAAGTCTTTTCAGCACAGGATAAACTACTGTTTCAACTCAAACCACAGTAGCAAAATGACAACCTCACAAAACAGACATATTTACATGAACGGACATCAATAGAACAGAACAAAAAAAAATGTGTGCCATGACTGGAATCCATTTTGATGCAGTAATGGTCTTTTTCTTTTCTGTTCTATCCTTATTTATTATTTATCTCTAAACTCTGCATCTTCTGGCTGCCTGATACCCTCTCCTAGCTGAAACCAGCCCACTGTTCATCAACCAAAAACACACTTCTTCAATATCTGAATTTTAACTAATAATAACTTTCTTACTGCATTTTACTATTATGCTACTATGTCTATACTACTACCAACTATGCTAATATGTCTATACTACTACAGTATGTACTCAGAGTATAACACTCAAGCTCAGGGCCGGACTGGGAAAATAATTCATACCGGGAGATATAGCGCGAAATATAGCCCCAGTCAGGCCACTTTTTAAGCGGGGGGTCTGGGGGTCCCCCACCAGGATTTTTTTTGTTACAAAGACTTAATTTCCTGCATTCTGGTGAATTTTAGTGCATGTGAATCACAAACTAATGAGCCAACAATTGCTTAGTACAATGTACTGTTATGGACCTCAAATAAAACTGTTGTGGCACTAGCAATGGTACTCTCTCCACCTTCAAAAAGAAAAAAGCAAGAGCACAACATATTTTTCTATTTACTATTATAATACAGTTAACCACTCTCTCCTGTAAGGGCCTTTCTTTTTCTTTGTTTTATCCCTCTCTCCTCCACCCTTTCTCTTTCTTCCACTGTCCATCTTGACATCAACGTTAATTGACTTTCGCTCTACTGCAGGGGTAGGCAACCTTAGGCACGCGTGCCTGCATAGGCACGCGGGGGCATTTGCATAGGCACAGGGGCAGCAGTTATAAATTTTTTTTTTTTTTTTTTTTTTTTTTTTTTTTGCTATGAAATATTATAGTGAAATATTTTGCACTGTTGTCGCATTTATCTTGTTAAAATCCTCCAACAGGTTCTTTTTACTACCACATATTTAATTGAGACCCTTTATTTGTTTATTATTTCAATTTAGCTGGAAATACATTGCTACATCATTCAGTAACATTTGCAGAGCCTTATAACAAAAAAATTATTACGGTCACCATTGTGACCAGTGGGATTAATCAACTAATTTTATTATTTATTTTTCTATTTCATTGAACATTGCACATGTTAAAAGCCATATTTTTTACTCAAAATGTGAGTATTACCAAGTCAACTTGTGTTCTTAAAACAATGACAATAAACAATTTTATTAGGTTGAAATAATGTGGTTGTGTACTTATTTTTCTGGATTATTATGGATTGAAAACTGAAAACCTTAATGCACAGTAACTGAACTCAATATTTTTAAGTTCTGGTAACTTATTATTATATATTTTTTACAGTGTAGTCTTGCGATCAATCAAAACTTATTTACACAATATACCTCACATTCACCCTCCATTCATATCCTGGTGTTCTCCTGGTGTTCTCCATTAGGCCTGTAGTTGGAGCTATGACAGCCCACGTACAGTACACACACCGATGGTGTGTGATGTGTCCAAAAATGAATGGGCAAATGTGAGTGAAATGGTCGCACTGTATGCAGCTGTTTGTCTGCATTGCATTCCCCCCCCCAACTTAGATTTAGGGTTGATACAACCATCATAATAATATTGTTAATAATAACAATAACGATAATGATGTAATAATGTAAAAATTATCATTAAAAATACCTGATTATGAGAAAAAATATTTACGATGCATGGAATATTGTTGAGGCACACTAGTTACAACTATATTTCAAACAGGCACTCCATGTCAAAAAGGTTGCTGACCCCTGCTCTACTGTATCTCTCCCGAGTCCCTCACTACCTGGCTCACTGCCTGGCTGTTATTCTGCATCTGAGTGCCGTCTGCCATTCCATTCGCCGCCTCCGCTGTCAATCAGTTGTATCGCCTGGTCCCGCCTCCACCAATCACAAGCGGCAGCACGGCTCCATTGTGTGTGTGTGTGTCCGCGTGAGGGAGAGAGTCTCCAACTCTGTCGCAGACAGTGAAATCCTGGTTGTTCCCCACCCACCTAGGTTATCTAACTATCGCGCCGCGCCGCCGCCACAACTAGAAACAATGGCCTGACAAAAAAAAAAAAAAAAATAAAAAAAAAAAATATATAATTTTTTTTTTTTTATCTGTGCAGGCCAGGCCACCGGGAAAACTCCCGGTGCTCCCGATGGCCAGTCCGGGCCTGCAGTCAAGCTTGACACTGCTAGATACTACTTATCCTTGGCTGCTAGATATGTACCGCTCCTGCTGACTTGTTGGACACAATTTGTAAGTTGCTTTGAATAAAAGCGTCAGCTAAATGACCAAATGTATGTAAATATGTAACTCACAAAACATTCCATGGCCTCACAAAAAAAGGCCTCAAATTGTCACCTCACTGTCATCTGGGGACCCCCCCAAAAGCATGTGGGGACCACAGGTTGAGAACCACTGCTCTAGATGATCTTTTCCCTCTTAGTGTGTGTATTTATGTTTGCCTTCCCACCCCCATAATATTGTTCATTTTCTGCCTAAAGTGAAACATGATAGCAGCTATCTCTATCTGTTAGTTAAAGCTGTTGACAAAAAAGTGCACTGACTTGTGTGCTGTTTGGGAACAGTTGACAATGGTAATGTAAAGCTTTTCATCAGCTCACCTGAATGTGTTCTCAAATGAGTGCTGGGCGTGTGGGAAGTTGAGAGCAGATACGGCCAGATACGGCCATGGAGACGGCGCATTGTTATTGACGTGGACGTCAACTTCATCAATGCCATCAGTTTCACTGGAAACATCGAATCCCTCTGCTTCTGCCATTTCACGCGGACTGGTTCATGTGGTCTGTGTTTTGATTTTCACTTCCTGGTTTGCGGAGGCTTGGACCCGCCCTATCCTGCCTCTGATTGGCCTACCGGTAATGTTTTGCCCCCTAAGCCCCTAACCTTACCCAATCGTGAGTCGTCATACTCATATCTAAACCAACCAACCAATCATAGTGGGTTTTCTCCGGGGATAATTTATTTTTCCCACAAATCTTTATTTAGCAGTCCAGTTCTCCGGACAGTAGCGGTGTAGCGTTTGCTCACGCTACGTCACTACTTGGGTCTAAAAATAGCTACACTACAGAGATCGCTACTTGGTTCAAAAGTAGCGACGCTACCATCACGCTACTGAGAAATGTAGCTAAGCCATGTAGCGTCGCTACTTGTAGCTAGCTACTGCCCAACACTGGGTAGCGGTGAGGCAGCGATAAGGTATGGTAGCGGTGTGACAGCAGTAAGGTATGGTAGCGGTGTGGCAGCAGTAAGGTATGGTAGCTGTGTGGCAGCAGTAAGGTATGGTAGCGGTGAGGCAGCAGTAAGGTATGGTAGCTGTGTGGCAGCAGTAAGGTATGGTAGCGGTGTGGCAGCAGTAAGGTATGGTAGCTGTGTGGCAGCAGTAAGGTATGGTAGCGGTGTGGCAGCAGTAAGGTATGGTAGCTGTGGGGCAGCAGTAAGGTATGGTAGAGGTGGGGCAGCAGTAAGTTATGGTAGCGGTGTGGCAGCAGTAAGGTATGGTAGCTGTGTGGCAGCAGTAAGGTATGGTAGCGGTGTGGCAGCAGTAAGGTATGGTAGCTGTGTGGCAGCAGTAAGGTATGGTAGCGGTGTGGCAGCAGTAAGGTATGGTAGCGGTGTGGCAGCAGTAAGGTATGGTAGCGGTGTGGCAGCAGTAAGGTATGGTAGCTGTGAGGCAGCAGTAAGGTATGGTAGCGGTGTGGCAGCAGTAAGGTATGGTAGCGGTGTGGCAGCAGTAAGGTATGGTAGCGGTGTGGCAGCAGTAAGGTATGGTAGCGGTGTGGCAGCAGTAAGGTATGGTAGCGGTGTGGCAGCAGTAAGGTATGGTAGCGGTGAGGCAGCAGTAAGGTATGGTAGCGGTGTGGCAGCAGTAAGGTATGGTAGCGGTGTGGCAGCAGTAAGGTATGGTAGCGGTGAGGCAGCAGTAAGGTATGGTAGCTGTGAGGCAGCAGTAAGGTATGGTAGCGGTGTGGCAGCAGTAAGGTATGGTAGCGGTGTGGCAGCAGTAAGGTATGGTAGCGGTGAGGCAGCAGTAAGGTATGGTAGCGGTGTGGCAGCAGTAAGGTATGGTAGCGGTGGGGCAGCAGTAAGGTATGGTAGCGGTGTGGCAGCAGTAAGGTATGGTAGCGGTGAGGCAGGGCAGCAGTAAGGTATGGTAGCGGTGAGGCAGCAGTAAGGTATGGTAGCGGTGAGGCAGCAGTAAGGTATGGTAGCGGTGTGGCAGCAGTAAGGTATGGTAGCGGTGGGGCAGCGGTGGCCGTGGGGCAGCAGTGGCCGTGGGGCAGCAGTAAGGTATGGTAGAGGTGGGGCAGCAGTAAGGTATGGTAGCGGTGTGGCAGCAGTAAGGTATGGTAGCGGTGGGGCAGCAGTAAGGTATGGTAGAGGTGAGGCAGCAGTAAGGTATGGTAGCGGTGTGGCAGCAGTAAGGTATGGTAGCGGTGTGGCAGCAGTAAGGTATGGTAGCGGTGTGGCAGCAGTAAGGTATGGTAGCGGTGAGGCAGCAGTAAGGTATGGTAGCGGTGTGGCAGCAGTAAGGTATGGTAGCGGTGAGGCAGCAGTAAGGTATGGTAGCGGTGTGGCAGCAGTAAGGTATGGTAGCGGTGGGGCAGTGGTGGCCGTGGGGCAGCAGCAGGGGCCTATCTAGACCCAGCACTCTACTGGGGCACAGGGGGGCACAGAAGTATATGAAGCGGGCGCGTGCAGCCCGTCCGCTGAAATTTCTTTTGCCGTTTTTTGGGCGAAAATGGGTGGATTTTGTAACAATTTTTTTTTACTTTATTTCGGTTTTAGGGTTAGGTTAGGGTTATGTTATTTAATTATTTTGGGGAGCCCCAGCCCCCCAAACTCCTGAAATGCATAGAAATCTATGATATAAATAAAACAATCTGACATTTATATTAAAAAGAGCTAGTCCCCCAAACCCCTAAAATACATAGAAATCTATGCATTTTGGAACAGTTACTATATATAGTCAAGAAAGCATTTAGTCATACTTAAAGTTTAAAGTGCTTTACTTGCATTGAACATTGCATTGAACATTGAACATTGAGGAGACATCATTAGAAAGCACAATGTATGTTTCCATAGTTACGCAGATGACACACAATTGTACATCTCCGCTGAACCAAATGATCACACAGCTATAAACTCCATTTCCGCCTGTCTCTTAGCAATAAACAAATGGATGACGAACAACTTCCTAAAATTAAATGAGGGCAAAACTGAAATCCTACTAGTCGGTCCTATAACAAAAAGAGAAATGTTACAGAGCAATATGGAGCAACTTACTCCTTGGATCAAACCCGAAGTTACAAGTAAGTAACCTACACTGGCTTCCGGTAACATTTAGAATTGATTTCAAGGTCATCCTCCTTATATACAAAGTATAAACATTGCGATCATCTACTACTGGTCTATTGAAGGTTCCAAGCCACAGTCTAAAGAAAATCAGCGATGCAGCATTTGCTAACTATGCACCAAAGTTATGGAACACAATACCTATGGACATTAGGGAAGCTAGATCTCTTAATATTTTCAGAAATAAGCTAAAAACGTACCTCTTCACCATAGCCTTCTAATACACCCCGCTGTTGATTGTACTGTAGCACTATTTTACTCTGGCCATTCTATTGCATAATTTTACTATCTATTCTACTATTCTATTATTGCACTGTATTATTGGTGTGCAAACCAGTCAACTTACAAAAAAGAGCCTGTTGGAGGATTTCAACAAGATAAATGCGACAACAGTGCAAAGTATTTCACTATAATATTTCAAAGCGAAGTAAAAAATATTATAATAATTATTTGATCATGTTAAATGATCATTTGATCATATTAAAAAGGGGAAAATAAAAAACATTTGTTAAAAAAATAAATAAAAATAAATTATCAGTGGGGCACAGATGATCATCAGTAGGGCACGTGCCCTACTGATAGTGGTCTAAATACGCCGATGGGCAGCAGTGGTGAGAGCTCTGTGTAGATCTGATTCAGAAGGGTTGGGTTTCCTTCTTTAGTAAGTCAAAGTTGTGAAACAAACGCTGAAACCTCTTCTTCAACTCAGATTGGAGTTTATGTCAGCACTTCCCTGCAAGAGTTGAAGAAAGAAGAATGATCACAGGACATTAATTATATGGTAGATGTGAGGAAAACATGAATGTATACACTTGTTTCTAGTCTGTGTTATCTACAGTATACAGCATTATTGCCTTATAATATTGAGTTGAGTTGAGTTGACAACCTGGCCAGGAGTGGTCCTGATTGTGTGTGCACTCCAATGTGTAAGACATCTGTTTTGGAGTTGCATATTGAAATTTACAACAGTGCTCAGCATTTTACACACACATTAAATAATTAGTGATGTCAGGCGATTAAAACAAATTATCTAATTAATTACAGGATTTGTAATTAATTAATCTAATTAATCACATTTTAATCACATAACCATTTTAGGCCTGATATTCTATATTATATAATCATATTTCAAATGGCATGTGTCTGGATGGCAGAATTCATTACTGTATCTACAAAACCTTCTGTTTAATCATCTTCCATTTATTAATTTGCTTAGATTTTTCAGGTCTGGTCAATTTGAGCATGGTGTTATTCACAGTCAAAGATAAAAAAAGAAATATTGATATTCTCATTTGGTTCATTACAATTTACTCAAGCCTAGTAACAGACACAGTATTTCTGACACTGGGAATACATTCCCTGAGATCCATAGATGTCCCTAGAATCAGATACCAAGAACATGCAAATTGACCATTGTTGACAGAGTCCAGGGGCGGAGCTTCCTACAGGCGATATAGGAGGTTGCCTATATATATATTTTTTTTTATTATTATTTTTAATATAAATGTTTTTGTTGCTTGCCTCAGTTTAGATGATAATGATCGCTTGGAAAAGCGCCCGGCTTCCATCATAATACATCATATTTCAACGCACAGCACGTTACGCACTGATTGGCTGCGACGGATACAGCGATGAAACCAGTGCACGGCGTGCACGCCCACTATAAGCGCTATTGCGTCTAGCCCGAGAGAAATGCGGCTACGGGTTGCCCGAGAGAAATGCGGCTACAGAACGTATTCTCTATCAGACAGTCACTTCCTGTTCATGAAAACAATTATTTATATTTGATATATTAACGTTATATTGTGCATTGGAAACACAAACATACTTAAAATGAGTAAATATTATTCATTTTAAACATGTTTATATTATTTATAGGGCTATAAAAAAAATTAAAAAAATATTTCTTCTTCTTCTCTCTTTTAACCAGGGAGGGCGGCGCCCCCATTGACCAGCCACCACTGCTTAAACCATGGAGGGAAATCGGATTTGGATCAGAAGGAGCTGGCTCAGGAGTTGGAAAATGTACCTGACTTGCCATCAAAGAGCATGACAACTCTTCAGTTGTTGAAATTCATACACACCAAGCAGCTCACAAAAATATATCCCAACTTGTGTATTGCTCTGCGGATCAGTGCAACGCTACCAGTAGCTTCAGCCGAGAGGAGTTTTTCCAAATTAAAACTCTTGAAAACATACCTGAGGTCAACCATGGCTCAAGAACGCCTCAGTGGTCTGGCTGTAATCAGTATTAACACATTGGCGGCCATTTGGATGCGTCTAAAATCACTGTAGACGGCCAGCATATGTAAACAGACTTGCACAGTCCGTGGGGCTTTGTAGAGCTAAATCTATACTTTATAGTATTGCTATCTGTCCATTCTCATTGTCAATTGAGTCCCTTCAAAATGGCTTAAAGAAATAATTTTTTCATCAATATGTTCTCATTTTATAGCGCTGTGAATATAAGCGTTATACGGGATTTGGTCTAGTATATTCCCTGGAAGGCTGGATAAAGGGCTAATAGCTACTAACGTTATATCCAATGGCATTTCGGTTATACAGAAGCTACAGTTAAAACTCAAACTGCATATGATCGGTACGATCCTCAAGCATGAAGGCATGGAAGGGGGACGACGACGTCATTTCTGATTATTGATTACCAATAACCGTGTTCGTCTCAGTAGCTACATACGCTGATCGGCTGGTTGAGTATCATAACAAGCTCTGATCAGCATGTAATTTACGTGAAAAAGATCTTACCATGAGCCGGTTGGATCCCCCACACCATTTCCCAGTTATCGATCGCGATCTGGTAGATATGTCCATTGGCTGATGATAAATTCCTTTACTGCATCGTGAAATCCGCGATCCAAAACGTATTCTGTGCAACAGGCAATAGCGATCGCTTCAGGTGAGTAAAAAAAAAATTGGAAATCCAGAAAAAAAAGACAACTTCTGCCACAGGGAACACTGCATTATCAATACAGCACCCCTAAGAGGATCTGGCCGGTAATGCACTTTTTTGAATTCCAAGAGTAGGGTACATCTGCAGTGCAGCTCGGCGACCTTGAATAGGTTATTATTAAAATGGAATAAAAGCCAAAACAACCTTGCCACGGAGATATCCGTGGTTGGTCCCTTAACACTTTCAGTGCCAGCAGGGGGCGCACGATTTAGTGCTTGAATGCCCATCATCCACTTCAATGTTAGCGTTAATAACGCCTTATCTATGTTTTAAATTATGGCTATGTGTCTAATCTGCCCGTCGCTTATCAATGACTCATTTTCCAGTCAACATTGTTGAAGCGGATTGTTTTTTTATCGGTTCATTTCCGTTTTATAGCATTTTGAAAAGCCCTCGTTTTCAAGAAGAAAAAAAAGATTCCATAATAAACGCCCTGTACTGGAATATTCTAGAATACACAAAAACGTTGTAATTTTTCGGCCTATTTATGAATAGTTTTCAAATAAACGCTAGATTATCGATAGTATATGTGTACGTATGCACGCTGGGGCCGCAAGCTGAAAATGGATTACCTCATTTCCTCAACATCACACACACACACACACACACACACACACACACACACACACACACATAGGGCGAACGCTGAGAGCTCAGCGAATACAACTCTGATTATCCCAAGACTTGTAAAATAGATTCCTTACCTCAGATCAGATGTTCTCCAAAAAGATCATTCCAATTCCTGATCGCCATTCCAAAAATCGATCGTTTTTATTGATCCAACGCTGAGTGCTCGAAACACATATTCCACGCTGTTCTGAGGGACCAGAATGACTGCAATCGGCTCGGATTACATGCCTGAGAAGTAAAATGTGGATTCCGTATTTTTCTTTTCTCATCCATTTTCATTGAGTCCATTCCAAAAGGGTGCATTGCCATCTGGGAGACGATAGGGGGCGCTTTTTTCACAACTGAGCTCCTGATGGGGCTGGTTTCCCAACGAGAGACTCGGTTGATGAAATATGAATTCAGATCGCTAATAAAAAAAATAACACGCTAATTGTCGTGGTGGGCATTCAGGGGGCGGGCTGATAACACGTGTTATGTCGTGGTGGGCTCTCAAAGTGTTAAGCATGGATTCGAAACACGGATATATATACGTGGCCCGTCCCGAATGTGTTAACCATAAGGTTGGTGGTCAGATTTCATATGATGATGTGATTGATGACTTTGCAGCGAGGAAGGCCAGAAGGATTGCACTGTAAATGGAAACGCTACAAGCTAACCTTGAAGTGTGATGATAGGGAGTGGAATGTAAATAGTTCTTCAGACAAAGTGAATTTATAATTTTTATTTATTTGTTTGTGGATTTAGTAGGGCTGGGCGATAAAACGATAACGATAACTATCGCGATAAATTATTTCCTCGAAATAAACATGAAACGTGGTCGCAAAGTTTCGATATATCGATTTCCAAGCTTGGCTCCGTTCAGCCTCGGCTCAGCACACTCACTAACAACAACCAACGTTACGTGATGACGTGACGTGCATACGCACAACAGCTAACAACCAATCAGTGAAGGAGATGGCCGAGAGCGAACGAGATCCGGAAGGAGACCCAGAGGTACTAGGACTCACTCAACAACAAGGCTTGCTAGGCTAATTAGCTTGCACGGCGTTGTTTTATATATTTACGTGCCGAGTATGTGTGTGTTTTGAATTCTAAGGCCACGTTTAAGTAGTGTGGGGTATACAGTGGACGTCGTTTCAATATTGTGGCGGAAGAGAGTATTTTAGTGTCATATTTAGCACATTGTCGTGGAATACACCGCTTAGAAGCAACAGGCTGGCTAGGATACCTAGCTTGCACGGCACTGTTTTATATATTTACGTGCCGAGTATGTGTGTGTTTTGAATTCTGAGGCCACGTTTATAGTAGTGTGGGAGTGGACGTCGTTTCAATATATTGTGGCGGAAGAGAGTATTTTAGTGTCATATTTATTGTCATGAGATACTCCGCTTGTCGGCTAACTGTTAACGTGCGCAGACTGATGACGACATCAACTCGACTTGAGACATTCGCAGCAGCATATTAGAAGTTAATTAAACTTGACAGACATTATATCGACGATAATTATCGATATCGAATTATATGAAAATAATTTAATAATTTTATCGCGATAACGTTTTTGGTCATATCGCCCAGCCCTAGGATTTAGCATATCGCTGCTGTCGGGACAAAACCTCATAACTCCAAAAACCCAACTTTTCAGCAGATGAAAAAAACTAACACAGATTTGAGGGTGAATAGAGTTAGGAGGTTTAGACAGATGATCGGTTTAATGCTTTTCCATTGTTTAAACTTTGTAAAACCCACACACACATATGGAGGATGATCTACGGAGTTGATTTATATAATAAAAAAAAAATTCAAAAAATGGAGTTATGAGGTTTTGTCCCGACAGCAGCGATATTATATTTTGATTATATATGTGTAACATATTTTACAATACATAATTTTCTTTTAAAGCAAATGTGCACGTTATTTTATTGTTTGTTATTGTTATTATTATTATTGATTGTTAGCTAAGTTGTTTGTTTTAATTCTTTAGTGTGCACTTTACATTTCTTCTTAATTTTCTTTGAAAGCTAATTTGCACATTCTTTTATTGTTTGTTATTGTTATTATTATTATTGTGTGTTAGCTAAGTTGTTTATTTGTTTTAATTCTTTAGTGTGCACTTTACATTTATTCTTAGCTCTTGTTCTTGCTTGTAAAAAATAAAGGTGCAGTACTTTACTGTATAACTGTTAACCCTTTCACTGCCACACGACAGAGGTAGGGTGACCACCTGTCCCGCGACTCGCGGGACAGTCCTGATATTGGGCCGTTTGTCCCGCGTCCCGCAACAACAAAGCAATGTCCTGCAATTCAAAGATAAAAAAAAAAAAAAAAAAAATTATTTTTTATTTTTTATTTTGTATTTTTTATTTTTTATCTTTCAAAGATTATTATTTAAATTTTTTTTTAAATGTTGTTAATTTAATGCCTCGTTCCAATACCCTCTTATATTTAAAATAAAAAAATCGGGCGACGTCACAAACCAATGCATTGCGCAGCCGAGCAATAGTATCCATCTGCAGGACCACAGCACCGACACATTTAGGACCGCGACACTTTGCGGACCCACACTCTCCAGACCCTCGCTCCCATTGGCTGATTTGGGTCACGTGACCGTCCCACCCAATGGCTGAGTGGAGAGTGTGGGTCCGCAAAGTGTCACGGTCCTGAGAGTATCGGAGCTGTGGTCCTGCAGCAGGATGCATCTCCAGCCGAGGCTGCTGAGCAGCTCACTCGAGTCGCGCTGCCTGTCACCTGTCCGAGCCGGTGTTCTGCGAAATTCTACTACTCTGCTGAGAACTGCTGCCGTAGCG
Source organism: Notolepis coatsorum (assembly GCF_963971535.1). Lineage (NCBI taxonomy): Eukaryota > Metazoa > Chordata > Actinopteri > Aulopiformes > Paralepididae > Notolepis > Notolepis coatsorum. The sequence continues at coordinate 115,909,831 of NC_140172.1, forward strand.
CGAATCGCCTATGTTTGGACAGCTGGGTGACGTCACCCTATAGTTCACTCCGAATTCCAACAGGTGTACCGACATTTATCATCTACAAATACATTCGGCTGCGAAGCCAATTACATGCAAATATTTACATGCATATACAGTTCAAAAGGTGCAATGAAAAACATATGTTTAAGATATTGTTTAAGATATATCAACAACAAGACTCAACAAGACGTTCGTCAGCAAGGTGGCAGGATATTGTAGTGTGAACGATTGTGGGTCATGCGAATGCGTGCGCCATGCGTGCCAGCAGGTATAGTAGAATTTCGCAGAACACCGTTTCAGATGATCCCCAAAAGGTAGAATGCAGGATCTGCCACTGACAGGAGCTTCACCATCACACATGGAGGAGAGGGGGACGTCACATATAGTTGTTCAGCAAGTCTGGCCCGACTATTATTGAGAACTGAATCAATCAGAGGGTCGGTTTGTTATAATAACAGAATACACGGGGAGTATCGCCGGGACACTGTCCAGAGGGAAGGGGGCAATAGAATCCGGAGGCTAATATCCCCAAAACCGGAGGTGAGTTTAATAAGATTAATAACAAAATGAGCTATATATAGCCTACCGTCTGCGTCGAATATGATATATAGGCATTTAAATAATAAATACATTTATTTAATTTTAATTAGCAATAAAAAAAAATGTAAATACTCTTCTTTTTTTTTTTTTTTTTTTGCCACCCCCCCCCCCCCCCCCCCCTACGTGTCCCGCATTGTCCCGCAAAAGCAGTGCTGCTGTCCTGCGACTGAACCATTTTGACCTGGTCACCCTAGACAGAGGGTTAACCCTTTACTATCACACAACCGACGGTCGTATTGTCGCAGTGAAAAGGGTTAACCGCTTGGTAGCGCGGCAGTGAAAGGGTTAAGATGTTTTGATTTTTGGGGGGGTTGAGAGGCGCAGTGGTGAAGCTCGCCATTGGCGCCAAATGTGCTAGGTCCGCCCCTGACAGAGTCACTTATGGGGCGACAATAAGTTGGTCATGACGACAAGGTCTTCTCACTTAGCCATTAATCAGCATTGTTTATTATCACATTGCATTCTAGCAGTACATGAGACCTTCTCTCAGTGAGAGGTAGATGGGAAAGAGACAGAGGGGGAGTTAACATCTCCTTGTATACCTCTTACCTGGCGCCAGCATTAATAGCTCCGCCTATAGCGCCCTCTTGTGGAAACAGTTATACAGTTACATGCAATCGTATACATCACATAACTTTAACACTCCCACTTACGGCTGTCTTGTATACTGTACAACTTTTCAAAAACAAAAACAATCTTCAAAGAAAGTAATACAGTTCAGAGCATCAAAAAGGATATGGCAGTCAATACTACATAACAGTCAATATTTACACACCAAACATGACCTCTGCAAATCTTCTCAATTTCTATTTGGAAACAGGCTTCGTCATAGCATCTGCTACCATGTCGTCTGTCGGACAATAAATCAGTGTCATCCTTTCTTCCCTGATGACAGATCTGATGAAATGATATTTTATATCCACATGCTTACACCTCTGTCGGCACACAGGGTTTCTAGCAATCGCAATGGTTCCCTGGTTGTCTTCATAAACAATAGTTTTCTTATATACATAGGTATCCATTCCTTCGAGCAGTTGTTAAATATGATAAATACATTCCTGTATTGTCATAGCTAGAGCCATCTGCGTCCAGTCGGTCGCCCCGGAGTTCCCCTAGTGTGCCGCCCCCAGACCTCTCAACTATCCCCCCTGATTACCACGACCTGGGGGAGGTTTTCAGCAAGTCCCGGGCTCAGGCCCTTCCTCCTCATCGGCCTTACAACTGTGCATTCGACCTCCGCTCTGGGGCCCCCTTCCCGGCAGCCGCCTTTACAGTCTGACCGTCCCTGAGAAGGCAGCGATGGAGGAGTACATCTCTGAGTCCTTGACAGCAGGCCTCATTCGGCCCTCGTCCTCCCCGGTAGTGGCCGGCTTCTTTTTTGTTAAGAAGAAGGACGGAGATCTCCGGCCCTGCATTGATTATCGCCAACTCAACAAGATCACCATCAAGAACAAGTATCCTCTTCCTCTCATGAACTCCACCTTCGAGCCCCTCACCCAGGCTACCGTCTTCACTAAACTGGACCTCCGGAGTGCCTACCATCTAGTCCGTATCCGAGAGGGCGACGAGTGGAAGACCGCCTTCAAGACTCCCAAGGGTCATTATGAGTATCTGGTAATGCCGTTCGGCCTCACCAACGCTCCGGCGGTATTCCAGGCGCTCATGAACGACGTCCTCCATGACATGCTCGAGGAGTTTGTGGTGGTCTACCTTGACGACATCCTCATCTTCTCCAAGACTCTCGAGGAACATGTCCATCATGTCCGCCGAGTACTTGAGCGCCTTCTCCACAACCGGCTCTTCATTCAGGCAGAGAAGTGCCGTTTCCACTGCAATACCGTCAATTACCTTGGCTTCATCGTGGAGAGTGGCCAGACCCAAGCCGACCCCCGCAAGATCCAGGCTGTGGTAGAGTGGCCGGAGCCCTCTTCTCGGAAGGAGCTACAAAGCTTCCTCGGTTTTGCAAACTTTTACCGGAGCTTCATCCGGAACTACAGCCAAGTGGCGGAACCACTTACCAAGCTGACCTCTCCCTCCCTGCCGTTTGACTGGTCTCCAGCGGCCTGCGCTGCGTTCCGTTCCCTCAAGAACAGATTCACCACGCCCCGGTCTTGCTCCACCCAGACCCCAAGAAGCAGTTCATTGTGGAGGTGGACGCCTCGGATACTGGACTAGGGGCTATCCTGTCTCAGCGGTCGGCGACGGACCAGAAGGTCCTTCCGTGCACCTTCTACTCTCGTCGTTTCCTTCCCGCTGAGAGGAACTATGACATTGGAAATCGGGAGCTGCTGGCAGTGGTGGCTGCCTTGGAGGAGTGGCGTCATTGGCTGGAGGGGGCCGAGGAACCGTTCACCATTTGGACAGACCATAAGAACTTGACGTACATCCGCGCATCCAAGCGCCTCAACGGCCGGCAAGCAAGGTGGGCCAGCTTCCTCAGTCGGTTCGACTTCTCTTTGACCTTTCGCCCTGGGTCCCGCAACACGAAGGCCAACTCTCTGTCCCGGTTACACTCCAAGGGGGATCCAACCACTGAGGATCCAACTCCCATCCTCCCTGAGGTCAGGGTGGTGGGAGTGGTCACCTGGGGCATCGAGACCGTGGTCAAGTGTGCCTTACATTTCCATCCCGCTCCAAGCAACGTACCTTTTCGTCGCCTCTTCGTCCCCGACTCAGTCCGGTCCCGGGTTCTCCAATGGGGCCATACCAGCCGGTTTGCCTGCCACCCAGGCGTCCACCGCACCTTCTCCTTCCTGGCTCGTCAGTTCTGGTGGCCCACCATGAGGAACGACGTCAGGGAGTTCGTACTGGCCTGCACGGTTTCCGCCCGCAGCAAGGCCTCTCACCAGGCACCCTCCGGTCTACTACAGCCACTTCCCATTCCGAGCCACCCTTGGTTCCATGTGGCGTTGTACTTGGTCACTGGCCTTCCACCCTCCCAGGGAAACACAGTCCTTCTGGCAGTGGTGGATCCTTTCAGCAAGGGGGTTCACCTCATGGACCTTCCCAAGCTTCCATCAGCTTCCGAGACAGCGGACCTCCTGACGAGCCACGTGTTCCGCCTCCATGGTTTTCCCCAGGACGTCGTCTCGGACCGGGGGCCCCAGTTCACTTCCCAGGTATGGCGGGCCTTTTGTAAGGAATTGGGGGCCACTGTTAGTCTTTCGTCTGGTTACCATTCACAGACTAACGGGAAGACTGAGAGAATGAACCAGAGCGTGGAATCTGCTCTCCGGTGTGTTGCCGCCAAGAAGCCTGCATCCTGGAGCCGGTTCCTCCCCTGGGTCGAGTACGCCATCAACTCCCTGGTCAGCTCCGCCACCGGCCTCTCGCCGTTCGAGGTATCTCTGGGCTACCAACCCCCTCTTTTCTCTGCACAGGAGTCAGAAGTGGCGGTTCCCTCCGTGCAGGTTCATCTCGACCGGTGTCGTCGTGTCTGGGAGATCACCAGGACTGCGCTGCTCCGGGCATCGGAGCGCGCCAGTCGGGGAGCTAACCGACGCCGGATCCCTGCGCCGACTTACAAACCAGGGCAGAGGGTATGGTTGTCCTCCAAGGATCTCCCGCTTCAATCCACCGCCAAGAAGCTGAACCCCCGGTTCGTCGGCCCTTTCGAGATCCAGAAGGTGCTCAGTCCCACGGTGGTGAGACTCAAGCTTCCAGCATCCATGCGCATTCATCCTGTATTTCATGTGTCCTGAGTAAAGCCTGTCTCTCTCAGTCCCCTGATGCCTCCTGCCCCAGATCCGCCTCCTCCCGAGATGGTGGATGGACACCCCCAGTGGAAGGTCCGCCAGCTCATGGACATCCGACGCCGAGGACGGGGGTTCCAGTATCTGGTGGACTGGGAGGGATACGGTCCTGAGGAACGGAGCTGGGTCTCCCGCCAGCTCATCATGGATCCCGCCCTGATCACCGACTTCCATCATTCCCATCCGGAGAAGCCGAGGCCGGGCAGGTCGCCGGGTGGCTCCCATGGAGGGGGGGGTACTGTGAGGGCTGGCCCAGTACTGCGCGCTTCCAGGTGCCAATTACCATCAAGCACCTGAGAGGAGTTACCAATCAGCTCGACGGGAGCCCTCTTATACACGGTTTGCTGAACATTCAGTGTTGGGTCGTTTTGGTCACCACCAGCTACTGCTTTTTCCTCTTGTGTGTTTCTCCAGTACGCCCTTGGAAGTTGCCGCTGTTACCTCTCTCTGCCGCCGTGGACCCGTGCCTCGTATTTACACTTTGCCCTTGGTGAGTTTTTGGAAGTCTATTTTTTGATGCTCTGATATCCTCATTTTTATTCCTGGACTCAATACCTTCATCTGTTTTTTGTGTGTTCCTTAACACTGAAGAATTGTTGCTTTGTTTTGGTACTGGACTCTGCATTGTTACTGGACTGCCTCATAATCCCTACGTTTCTATTAATGACATTCTCTGTTTTCTTTTTCTCCACGAGTGGATTATCAATAAGCTGCAGAGCCGCAGAGCGACAGAGCCAACTCTGCTCTGGGCAGAGCCGCAGAGCCCTACTCTGCTAAAGAACATTCCCCCCGAATGCATTTACGTTATTTTTGCTCATTTCTGTTTGTGAAATAAATACGCCCATCGTTTTTGGCTAACTTTGAACTACTTGTCTGTGTCGTGCTGTTGGGGTTGTTTACAAACCATAACAGTCGTTGTCATTATGCTCTGTTTGTAAATAATACATTCTCTTGTACACCTCTATGTTAAATTGCGTACCGTCAGGCTCTACAAGAAAATTTTTACCTTCATTGAAGAACACTTTGGCACCGTTCACATTAGCAGATTTTACAGAGAATAGTTCTTGTGGGAACGAGGGTATGTAGAGAGCGTTCTTTAACGTCACTGTACACCGGCGCCCCTCACTGTCTATGAGGCATACCTGTGCGTCTCCTCTCCCTTGCGCCAACCCGTAGGTGCGCTTCCCGTCTGCCAGCTCCATGCTGTGTCTCTCCGGGTCGAAGGTGTTGTCAAAGTTCTTGAATCGATTCCTGTCGTTGATGACGTGGTACGATGCACCTGTGTCCACGATCAGTCCCTTCCTTTGGAACTGCGTTGGCTGGGTGACGTACGCTGTCTGCGCGCCGAAGATGAAGTCCACTTGTCCCGCTACTCTCCGGGCGTCGTCTCGACTCGTCTCACATCCATCTTGTCCACAGCCGCCATCTTGTCCATGCGCGTAACGTGCACTCTGGTCGCGTTTCTTTCTGCACACTTTGTCTGTGTGCCCCGTGGATTTGCAGAAGCTACACCAAACAGTCTTTGTGCAGTTATCTTTCCGATGCCCTTTTTCTCCGCATCGCCAACACGCCAGCTCCGTCGTGGGCCTGGTCTTCTCTTTCGGCGTCGCCCCGGGCCTTCAGCACCCTCTCTCCCGCCTCCGCGGCAGCTGGGTGGGTATCTTCTGAGGCCTCAAAATTTCACAACTTGGCCTTGAACTCTCCCAGCGACGCTGAACCGTATGTTACCAGTAGTGTGAACGGTTTGTACAGCTCCGGTAGTCCTCTCATAACCATCACCATCATTAGTCCATCGCTTGGTGCTTCTCCTGCACTCTTAAGCGCCGTAATGATCTGCTCAGCTCTGATGACGTATTCGGTCAGTCTCGTGTGCCCCTTCTTCAGCGCTGTTAGTGTTATGTAGAGGGATACGATTCGGGGTCTTTCTTGTCCGATATAATGTTCTCTCAACACTTTCAGGCTTTCTCTGCCTTTGTCCTTAGTGTCGCGGAATATCAGCCCCAAGCTTGTGTCGTCTAGCAGTGGTGCTAACTCACAGTATGCGTCGGCATTATGCTTGTTGTCCAGGGCTTGCGCGGCCGCCGTTGTCTTCAGTCCCACACCGTGCATGCAGCACAACATGCGCTCTTCCAGCATGCTCTTCTGTTGAACGAGGGCCATTTGCTCTTTCCTTTAGTCGCCATAGCTTTAGCTCCTGTTGGCCTAGCCTTTAGCCACGCGGTGCTCCCGGTGCTAACCTAGCCTATACTTCAGCTAAACTTGCTACCCTGGGCCCATAACCTGTCGACAGAGTCACTTATGGGGCGACAATAAGTTGGTCATGACGACAAGGTCTTCTCACTTAGCCATTAATCGGCATGGTTTATTATCACATTGCATACTAGCAGTACATGAGACCTTCTCTCAGTGAGAGGTAGATGGGAAAGAGACAGAGGGGGAGTTAACATCTCCTTTTATACCTCTTACCTGGCGCCAGCATTAATAGCTCCGCCTATAGCGCCCTCTTGTGGAAACAGTTATACAGTTACATGCAATCGTATACATCACATAACTTTAACAACCATATTAAAAAAAAATCTGTAAATGTGTATTCTACGTTCTTATGGAATGAATGAGATTAAAAAAGATTTTATAAAAAAAAGAATAGTGAACTCAGAGTCTCTGTTCTCCAGAGAGACATATCATCATATTAAACTAGTGGAGAAGGAGTCTCTATTCTCCGGAGAGACATATCATCATATTAAACTAGTGGAGACAGAGTCTCTGTTCTCCATAGAGACATATCATCATATTAAACTAGTGAAGACAGACTCTCTGTTCTCCATAGACCATAGACATATCATCATATTAAACTAGTGAAGACAGAGTCTCTGTTCTCCAGAGAGACATGTCATCATATTAAACTAGTGAAGACAGTCTCTTACTGTTCTCCAGAGAGACATATCATATTAAACTAGTGAAGACAGAGTCTCTGTTCTCCAGAGAGACATGTCATCATATTAAACTAGTGAAGACAGGGTCTCTGTTCTCCAGAGAGACAGCCAGCTCCTGCTGCTCCATGCTCCTCGGGAAGTGCAGTGTGATCTTCAGAGCTCCCTCTCTGGCACTGCTCCTCCTCCTCTCCCCTCGGACTCTCTAAGCACTCTGGGTAATCTGTGCTCAGAATCTTCTGGAACCACTTCAGCTCCATCCTTTCCTAACGAAATTAAACCATACTGAGAGAAAGAAGCGCTGCTTGGGTCTCTACTGTTCAGACAAGCAGATCAAACAACACTGAAGGATTCTTCACTGCTGAGATCAATGTAAAAGTTGAGAAAACGAAGGCAATCAATTATTGAAATGGCTACTGTAGTATTCATAGACCAATGTATTCATAGATAAATCCACTCGGAGTCAGGACCAGCTCAGAACATACTATGTGTAACATGCATCTGGTTTAACCAACAAAGCCAACCCTCCCCTACAGCTACATGCATCTGGTTTAACCAACCCAGTTAAGTCATCATTCTTTTTTCACCTCAGACAGTTTTGCGTTTGTTTTCTATTGGGGGCTCATTCATTTTTACATTGATCTCGCCAGTGAATAATCGTTCAGTGTTTCTTTTTTAAAATGTATTTATTATGTATAGAGTCGTGAATTATATTATTATTATGTTATTATTGGTTATTATTTTGTCTTGGTCTGAAAAATCTGTTTCTAATGAACTTCAGGTCGTCTGTTTGACGATCCTTACAGTCTGACTGTGTGATCTCCACCATGTGTTCGATGTTCCAGCTGTGAGCTGGAAACTAGATGGTGGTGGTTGGTATCTATAATGACCATCACTGACCTGCTGTGTGTGTGTGTGTGTGTGTGTGTGTGTGTGTGTGTGTGTGTGTGTGTGTGTGTGTGTGTGTGTGTGTGTGTGTGTGTGTGTGTGTGTGTGTGTGTGTGTGTGTGTGTGTGTGTGTGTGTGTGTGTGTGTGTGTGTGTGTGTGTGTGTGTGTGTGTGTGTGTGTGTGTGTGTGTGTGTGTGTGTGTGTGTGTGTGTGTGTGTGTGTGTGCGTGTGTGTGCGTGTGTGTGTGTGTGTGTGTGTGTGTGTGTGTCCGTCTTCCATACCTTTATCACTGAAGTCGTCTACCAGGATGACCTCAGCGATGAGTTGTGGAGGTGAGCGGTTGAGGACACTGTGGACAGTCCTCAGCAGAGAGAGAGAGAGAGAGAGAGAGAGAGAGAGAGAGAGAGAGAGAGAGAGAGTGAGAGAGAGAGAGAGAGAGAGAGAGAGAGAGAGAGAGAGAGAGAGAGAGCGAGAGAGAGAGAGAGAGAGAGAGAGAGAGGAGAGAGAGAGAGAGAGAGAGTAAAGTATATGCAATAAATCAGGTTGTTGTTGTTGTTGGGCAGCTTCTAAGCAAACAGCTTCTCTTTATATCTAAAAGCACACAACTGAAGAAAAAAAAAGCAAATAGGAAAGACAGAAAGAGAGATAAATATGGGTACTTCTGCAGACTACGCTTAAAAACCAGCTCAACCCACAGTCCCTATAGTGCAGATCTCACTGTGGATGAATAGGCTTAGGCAAGCTGTTAGATAAGAGCTCTGCACAGACCATGGGATTTTCTCCAGATTAATTCTATACATTTCCCATTGAATCTACAGTATAAAAGGACTACAGGGGCTTGGTGCAAAGATGGGGGTTAAAGAAGGTATGTGGTAGTTTCAGTCAAGAGCTTCACAGCGCGGCGGCTGGGTGGCGCAGCGGAGATTGCGCTTGTCACCAATGCAAGAGACTCCGGTCTCGAATCCGGGTGTCAGCATTGCCTCCGGCTTGGGCCGGCCGTCATACTAACTCAATTGGCAGAGTTAGCGAGTGGAAGTCGATGGGTGGTAATCTGGACGTTGTGGACAGCGACTCCTACAGGTCGGTTGGGGGATGCCTGCACAGCAGAGACAGGAAATATCGGGGGTAGTGTGAGCCTCCCACACGTTACACCTCTCCAATGAGAGTCCGCGCTAGCAGGTGAAAAGATGTGACAGGCTGCCTCCTTGTGTACCGGAGGGGACACGTGATGCAAGGCTTCTATCCTCCCTACAACCGACCAGTGGGGGGCATATGCGAGCAACGTTCAAGACAGGGGAGGGGAGAATTGGAAACACGAAATTGGGAAAGGAGAAAAATATAAAATAAGGTGAAAAAGTGGAAGAAAAAAAAAGAGCTTCACAGTGCGGCTGAAGGCTGGAGCGAATTTTGGGCTCCTTCACGCCGAACAAGCTTGTGACTGCAACTTGTTCCTGTTTGCGGATGACTCAGCCCTGCTGGTCTCTGACAAGAACAAGTTACAGGTTGAAAAAACCCTCAGCTCGGAACTAGGCAAAATCTGCATATGGCTCGCCGACAACAAACTATCATTACACATGGGCAAAACAGAGTCCATTCTCTTCGGTTCAAATAACAAACTCAGCAAGACCGACGGCTTCTCTGTTACAGTGGGTGACAATATTGTCACAAGGAAAGATGAAATTACCTACCTGGGTTCCATCCTAGAGGCTAATCTTTCCTGTGACAAAATGGCATCCAATGTAATCAAAAAAGTCAACAAACGAACTCGATTCTTGTACCGGATCTCCTCTCTGGTAAACAAGAATACCCTGAAGACTCTGGCAGGAGCACTCATTCAGGGGTACTACGACTATGCTTGCACCTCATGGTACCAAAGCACCTCAAAGGCACTAAAAACCAAATTACAAACATCTCAAAACAAACTAGTCAGACTACTGCTTGACCTGACTCCTAGAACCCACCTCACCCCTGCACACTTTGCCAACCTAGGATGGCTTAGAGTAGACGACAGAGTACAGCAACTTGCAATGGGCCTGGTCTACAAGATACACTACACGACCAAGGTACCCATGTACATGTCAAAATACTTCCCAAAGGTCAGTGAATACCACGATCACAACACCAGAGGGAGCTCCACAAATCATGTAAAACCCAGATTTGGCTCAAACAAGGGACTAAACACTTTTCGCAATTATGCCACATCAATGTGGAACGCCCTACCCAAAGCTGTAAAGGAATGTGAATCACTACCCACCTTCAAAAACACTCTCAAAGAACACCTACGGGAGACTGCAATTCGAAACTGGCCCCTACAAATGTCCTAACCCAGTTGTACAATAAAGACCAAGCATGGCTTTGTCAGTATTCCAATGTAGAGTGCCCCCCCCCCCACCCCCCCCCCCCCCCCCCCACTTCCAATGTACAGCCCCACCCAACCCCACCCCACCTACCCAACCTCCTCCAATGTACAGTTTCTATGTCAAATGTATGTCAGTATTCCAATGTACAGTGTGTGTGTCCCCTACCCAACCCCCCACCTCCAATGTACAGCCCAACCCCACCTACCCAACCTCCTCCAATGCACAGTTTCTATGTCAAATGTATATACACTCTTTTTCTGGATTTTTTTAGTATCACAAACAGTACTGTATTTGCAAATCTGGTATGTCATAAATGTATAGATGTAGCAGTACTGTCTATATGTATGTCGTGTGTTTCATATGATGAATTGAAAATGGGGGACCCTGATGGAAACAAGACGAAAGTCTTTCTCAGGTCTGCATCCTCTTAACAATTGTATGTATTGAGCTGTACTGTACTGTACCCATTCTGCAATCTGTTAATAAACTTTTCAATCAATCAATCAATCCATCTGTGATTTTCAACCCGCACATTTTGCATATTGCAATTCGTTTTTTGTTGACCACCACGTTGTTTTTATAAGCAAACAAAGCAATCTTTGGTATCATTTTCCAATGGATCCGTCATTCGTTCGTAGCGTTACTTCTTCTCTCGCGCAAATTGATTGGATGCTGTCGGATTGTCTCAAACAAAGTGGGCAGTAGATCTTTGAGCCAAGACACAATTTACATTTAACTAAAACGTTCTTTTCTTTGTGCTCAACAAAAGAGAAATAGTGAGAATATCCAATATCATGTGTAAAAACTCGACAACTGGGCACCGCCATGACAGTCTAACACAGGGGCGTATCTAGACCAAGCACTGTACTGGGGCACAGGGGGGCACTTAGGGATGCCACGCAAAAATCTTTTGCCGGTTTTGGGATTTTTTTTGGTGAAAATGGGCGGATTTAGTAAATATTTAAATTTTTTTACTTTATTTCGGTTTTAGGGTTAGGGTTAGGTTAGATGCATCCGTCTGTATGGAGAATGGGAGGGGTTTGTCTGATATTAAGGCCTTGAGAACATCACCCACTGCCTTTGGAGCAATGATGTCTTTGACCAGAGCCTCTGCCTTTGTTCTTCCTAAAGTCATTTTCTTCACTATTTTGGAATCATGTAGAATCTTTTGATTGAGCTTGTTTTTTTTTAAGAAAAATGTTTTCATTTAGATGCCTTTATTTCATATTCGACACAGATGGTAGGCTATATATAGCACATTTTGTTATTAATCTTATTAAACTGTAGATGCTTCACCTTCTCAGCCACCACATCATTAAGCAGGTAACCATCAATCTTGGTATCCAAGCTGATAAAATCACTGCATTAATAGAAGTCTTTTCAGCCATCTTTTCCTGAGCATTATTAGCAGTGAAGTGTTAATAATTCAATAATCCATAGGATTAGTAGATGAATAGCTAGTTCTTTATTTGTTTTAATTTGATGTGTACATGCTGATACATGTCATACAAGTAATATTCATACTTGTGTGGTGTAGGGGAGAGTTGGGTGAGTAGTGCCAAGGGGCATGTAGTTCCACCCCTGTTATCTAGAAAACCATAGAAGAAGTTGGTCATGTGACAACATATTTTTGAAGAGGCATCCATTTCACTCAACCTGCAGAGAAGGGAGATACCTGGCTTGAGAGGTAAGCACATTAAGTTCAAAAAACAGTTTTTTGCCCTCCAAAGTAAAATTTGTATGATCAAGGTTTTTTGATTGCTGTGTTTGAACAATTATAGACAACTTTGAAAACAGTTCACACATGTTTTAGTGCTTTAGTAAGCTACACCAAGAATCTATACAGTTAGCAAGATGCTAGCTCAAAACAGCTGGGGGATGCATTTTTTTCAAAATGGTAGGCTTGGGGTGATTTGTGCCAAAGGGCCTGGGTTAAGTTGTGCCAGATATTCTCTTCGTTAAGTTGCCCCAACTTATATTATTAACTATATATATTACTTTATTGTATTTTATTGTTATTGTACATTGCATTCTTGCATTTGATCACTAAAACTATGTGATATTCTTAATTTTGGACCGAAATCCATCATGCCACGCAGATATACAAACGGAAGACAGACAGGGTTTCAACTCCTCTTGAGAAGTTGGAAAGAGCAGTGAAAGAGGTGCAACAGGGGAAGACTATACGTCAGGTTGGAAAGGAGATGAAGATCTGCAGGATGCTTTTACCGCTTTTGGTAGCACTTTATAATAACACCCTGTTATAATACATTTATAAGGTATTTGTAGATAATGAACTAATCATGAACAAACCATTTATATACATTCATAAATTATTATTAAATCATTTATAACTATATTTGTATACCATTTACAGAGTATTTATAATGCATTAGTGGATAATGAACTAATCATGAACAAACCATTTATATACATTCATAAATGATTATTAAATCATTTATAACTATATTTGTATAACATTTACAGATTAGTTCTACATTATTTATAACTCATTATCAACATTGTTTGTACTTGATTTGTTCATCATTAAATAATGTTGTTTAATGTGTAGTAACACATTTGTAGATGCTTTGAAAAATAGATATGAAAAAACGACTATAGTGTATCCATTTATTTTTCATGTTCAACAAATGATTTGTTAAGACATTCATAAAACATCTATAAATCATTTGCAGATGCTATCGTGGGGGCCAATCTAAAGTGAAGCCTATTCATCATTAACAAGTGTCTAATACAGTTAATTATTTGTTTACTTTTTCATCACATGTTACAAATGTTGTAGGCAGCTTTCGGATACACCCTTCTTTGTGACATCAAACAGTGACAGAATTAGGACTAAAGATAAATGCAATTTTATTAACATATAAAATACATGTGCATGACATATAGAGTAACATCGGGGGGCACTAGGACCCAGGAGTACCCTGGCCAGAGAGGAAGTCTCACGCGAGCGAGACTTGACGTCACGTGTGTTGCCGTCTGTTTGAATGGAAGCACAAGTTATCCGTGCTGCGTCTATACTTTCGCTTTTAATAAGGTATGAGCAGGTTAAACACCTTTTTTTGTTGGTAAATCTATTCCATCATTTCCGACCTACAAACAACTCTTATGTTGTGTAGACGTTCGTGTAGATGTGGTGGCCGCTAACGTTACATTTGTTCGACACGACACACAAGAGTAATAATTATTTGTGTCGTGTCTTCATCACTGAGCACACTGAGCACACATTAGGAACAAATGTAACGTTAGCGGCCACATAATTTTTTATCGTTGGGCATGGGGAAGGTATCAAGTCTTCTCAAGTCAAAAGGCTCAAGTCCAAGTGAAGTCACGAGTCATTGGTGTTAAAGTCAAAGTCGAGTTGCAAGTATTTTTTGATTTGGTCAAGTCAAGTCCAAAGTCATCAAATTTGTGACTCAAGTCTGACTCGAGTCCAAGTCATGTGACTCGAGTCCACACCTACAGTACTGTATAGATGTGGGGCCTACAGTACTGCATAGATACAGCCCTACAGTACTGCATAGATACAGCCCTACAGTACTGCATATATACAGCCCTACAGTACTGCATAGATACAGCCCTACAGTACTGCATAGATAAACCCCTATAGTACTGCATAGATACAGCCCTACAGTACTGCATATATACAGCCCTACAGTACTGCATAGATACAGCCCTACAGTACTGCATAGATACAGCCCTACAGTACTGCATAGATACAGCCCTACAGTACTGCATAGATACAGCCCTACAGTACTGCATAGATACAGCCCTACAGTACTGCATAGATACAGCCCAACAGTACTGCATAGATACAGCCCAACAGTACTGCATAGATACAGCCCAACAGTACTGCATAGATACAGCCCAACAGTACTGCATAGATACAGCCCTACAGTACTGCATAGATACAGAACCTACAGTACTGCATAGATACAGCCCTACAGTACTGCATGATTGATTGATTGATTGATTGATTGATTGAAAACTTTATTAACAGATTGCAGAATGTGTACAATACAGTACAGCTCAATACACACAATTGTTAAGGGGATGCAGACCAGAGAAAGACTTTTGTCTTGTTTACATCAGGGTCCCCCATTTTCAATTCATCATAACATATGACATACACGACATACAGATAGACAGTACTTCTACATCTATACATTCATGACATACCAGATTTACAAATACAGTACTGTTTGTGATACAAAAAGAGTTTTCGAATTGCAGTCTCCCGTCGTAGGTGCTCTTTGAGAGTGTTTTTGAAAGTGGGTAGTGATTCACATTCCTCCAGCTTTGGGTAGGGCGTTCCACATTGATGTGGCATAATTTGCGAAACGTGTTTAGTCCCTTGTTTGAGCCGAATCTGGGTTTAACATGATTTGTGGAGCTCCCTCTGGTGTTGTGATCATGGTATTCACTGACCTTTGGGAAGTATTTTGACATGTACATGGGTACGTTAGTCGTGTAGTGTATCTTGTAGACCAGGCCCATTGCAAGTTGCTGCTCTGTCGTCTACTCTAAGCCATCATGATCCTAGGTAGTCAAAGTGGGCAGGTGTGAGGTGGGTTCTAGGAATAAGGCCAATTAGTAGTCTGAACAGTTTGTTTTGTGATGTTTGTAATCTTGTTTTTAGCGCCTTTGAGGTGCTTTGGTACCATGAGGTGCAAGCATAGTCATAGTACCCTTGAATGAGTGCTCCTGCCAGAGTCTTCAGGGTATTCTTGTTTACCAGAGAGGAGATCCGGTACAAGAATTTAGTTCGTTGGTTGACTTTTTTGATTACATTGGATGCCATTTTGTCACAGGAAAGATTTGCCTCTAGGATGGAACCTAGGTATGTAATTTCATCTTTCCTTGTGACAATATTGTCACCCACTGTAACTGAGAAGCCGTCGGCCTTGCTGAGTTTGTTATTTGATCCGAAGAGAATGGACTCTGTTTTACCCAGGTGTAATTGTGATGCCCACTAGAAGTGGTATCATGTTAATATCTTTAGATTATGTGTCAAAACAGTGTGAACATATTGGTACAGGATTACCTCCATCAGAAACAAGGTAGAACAGTCATTTATATGTAATGGGAGACATTAACATAATCTGGTCAATAGGTGGCGGTATAGGACTGGTGTTTAGTGGCTTCGCCTTCCAGGGAACCGTACGGTGTGCTTAGGGACGCACGAGGCGATCTCAGCCTCACAACCGGGAGGACCCAGAGTCAGTAACATCGTGTCTGCACCTTCCTTTGTCAAATGATTAACTACAACCTGTTTCATAGGTGGGTAATATACTACAAAACACACATAAAGGTTAACAAGGATACATGCAATGTCGAGGGTTCAAATTAAGTAACTATTGTCGATGTTTGAGTCAAGTTTAAGAAGTTTAAGACGACAAGTAACGTGGTTGAGAAGCAGACCGTCTATTGATGGCGCCACGTTTCGTTGGTACATTTAAATAGTGTTGGAACACAATTGTCCATTTAAGCACTAACGTGTCGAAGTTAAGTATCTCCAAGGGGATTATAAAGGTTTATGTTTTGAAATACATACTGTTTTGGGTTGAATTGCTGTGTAGTAAATGTGTATATTGTGTACAAGATGGTTAGAGGGAAATTACTTTAGCTTACACTACTTGGGAGATGGCTAAACACCGGAGCGTGTCTCTCTCTCTCTCTCTCTCTCTCTCCCTCTCTTTCTCTCTCTCTCTCTCTCTATTGCGCCCTCCGTTAAATGTAAATATAAATCTATTCCCTTGAGTTATACCATGGTCACGGTTTAGCAAATTCCTAGTAGGGTTGAGAACGGCCCGATACATATATATATATAAATGCACTTGCATTGCACATTTGAGTTTCAATAGAACTTGAGACCGGAACACAACTAGGGGTAACACTGAGGTGTGGAGGTATTTCTGTATACTAGAGAATAGTGGATATGACTGATGATAAGTGACTGATGATAAAGGTAACACTTATTGGTGATATAAGGAATTGTTTGACAGACAATGAGAATGACAGTGTTGGTTAAAAGACATACGATGGTCCCTTCCAACATGCCTAGACATGTCTAGACAGAGGTTAACAGGATAATGTTTCTCTTCTCACGTGCTTATATTTAAGACGCCAAATATGTGTAAAGACATAAGTAATCACAATGTACAGTATATAATACTGGATAACTACATTTAAAAGGAAAATGCTATTGAAGTGAACCAGGGTATCCTAAAAGGGTAGAATGTGTGTTGCAATGATGAATATGCTTTTGAATTAATAACAAGTATGGGATTATAATTGAATGTATTAAAGTAATGTAACTAATTGAACTGGATGATGATACAATGATTATACAATGATGATACAATGATTGATTGATTATTCTGTGGAATAAATAAACGTTGTTGAAAGACAACCGGGAGGACCCAGAGTCAGTAACATCGTGTCTGCACCTTCCTTTGTCAAATGATTAACTACAACCTGTTTCATAGGTTAAACATATATCTGCTATCAGGTGCCATATCCTGGTACCTGTAACAGTTTATTGGGGGCTCGTCCGGGATCAGCGCCACCTGCTGGATGGGAGCTGATCCAGAGATCTTGACACCTGGACCAACCGCGACCCGATGAACCAGGAACCAACGCCCGGTGTAAAGGTCGTCGAATGAGGGATTGATCTGCGCAGTATCGACAGCAGTGAAGTGCCTCATCTGATGCCAGACGACAACGAGAGCTGCGTCCACTACTCTACCTGACGAGAAGGAAGACCGGTGTCGTGTAGAGGAGATCCACCCACCACGGAAAGTCGTCACAGTGATCCTGAACTGAGAGCCAAGTGCGAGGAATCGGGAAGCAGCCATGGGAGACAGCGAGAGGAAAAGCTTGGTGTGGGACATCAAGAAGAGCCTGCTCACTCTACCTGCGGATGAACTGTTTCGCATTGCCGAGGCATTGGAACTGATACCAGGACTGGAGACGTCTGACCGAACCCACCTTACCGTAGACGACGTGGAGGGGTGCTTCAACTTTATCAACGACTACCTGTACAGTAAGGTTTTACTGGAGTTAGAGGATACAGGGTTGTCTTATTTATTACAGATAAAAGATGTGACTGATGGACTTATGCAGAGTGAGGTGGTGGGTCTAGCAGAGGGTAAAACCGAGGGCCTACGGTCCACCAGTCAAAGTGATGCAGTACCAGTCGACCCCATTAGCGTCTTTTATGATGTAAGTGAAACCATTGAGGGTGTGCCCACTCCAAAAGTAAGCAACCAGGTTTTACAGTGCCTGCCCAGTGTACTACCACCCACAGCTCAGGCTGTGCCATTGAATAAGAGTGTACCAGACACCGAAAGTAAACAGGAAACCCCTGGTGTGTCGCCAGATAAACTAATATCTTTAAGAGAACTGTCGTACCTTCACCGCAGGGAGTTTAAGCTCCAGGGAGGTCAGATAGGAGACCAGGGATCAGACATTAGTTACAACAGTGTCTGCAAACAGATCGACGAATGCCTGAAGGAGCAATTCAGCGATGCAGAGGTTGTTAGAGCAGTCTTGAGAGTGATCAAAGCTGGCAGCTTTAAGGATATGTTAATGGTAAAAGACGATTTGACTATCGATGAGCTGAAGGGTTTTCTCCATTCTCACCTCGGTGAACAAAGTAATACCGAGTTGTTTCAAGAACTCATGTGTACAAAGCAAAAGGATAGTAAAACACCACAGCAGTTTTTGTATAGAGTCATAGGACTCAAGCAGAAGATTTTACTAGCATCAAAATATGCTGCTACTGACATTAAGTACAACGAACGAACCGTTCAGGATGTCTTTCTCCACACTGTATATCAAGGTTTAGGACACAAACATGATGACATTCGTAGGGAACTCAAACCCTTACTTGAAGACAGAGTACCTGATGAGGCCATTCTCAGACAGATGAAAAAGGTCATGAGCGATGAGAGTGAAAGACAGCGACAGTTAGGGCCTACCAATCGCAATAGACCCCCCCATGTACATAGTGCAGGTGCTGAGGTGAAGGGAGCACAGTGTCCCCCCCCCCCCCACTAGGGAAGAAAATACAGGAAAGAAACTTAAACTAGACCCGATCCAGCAGTTAACAGAGAAAGTAGAGAAACTTACCAATCTAGTGGATCTCCTGCAACAACAGCCCCAGGTCAGAACAGGGAGGATAAATAGGCAGAGGGACAAGCCATATGGCTGTAGCAAATGTGTAGCACAGAATTTACCTAATTGCCCTCACTGTTTCCATTGTGGCGAAGAAGGCCATAGAGCGTTAGGCTGCCAAAAGAGACCACCACGTCAGGGAAACTGAGGCCGGTCACTGCAAGAGGACAACCATTGACCGGTTCCCCTTTACTGTCCCAAACTGACAACCGTCGTACTAGTGAGCCTGAGAAGGAAAGAGTAAGATAGGAGAAGACTGCACCTAGAACAGGAACCAAGACGGTAAACCAGATACAGAAGCACACAGACCCCCCTAATTTACCAAACACTAAGTGTGAATGCCTCGCCAAGCTCGTAGGGAGAAGAGCTCTCACCCATTGTAACCTAAACGGTTTAGCAGTCCAAGCCCTGCTTGATACAGGGGCCCAAGTAAGCATGATTGACAGAACTTGGAAGAATAGATACTTACCTGACATGCCAGTCAGACCCCTTAGCGAAATCATCGAAGAAGAAGAGGAGTTGAAAGTCTACGCGGTAAACGGTGAGGTCCTCCCATTTGATGGTTGGGTGGCCCTTACAGTGAACTTAAAGGGGAATGAAGATCCTAACCTGTCAATCACTGTGCCTTTCCTTGTAAGCAGCCTTGTCCTTGAGAGACCCCTACTGGGTTTTAATGTGCTGGAAGTGATGATACAGGAACAACCTGGAAGACTGATCCCAACTCTCACCAGCCTGCTCTGTAACGCCATGGTGATACCAGCCGAGAAGGCAGAACTCCTGGTGAGTTATATCCAGACTGACAGACCCCCTGTCCAGGTTGGTCGCCTACGAACAGGTAAACAAGCCACTGTCATCCCCGCCGGTCAAGTGGCCTGGGTCAAGTGCCAAATCCCCCCCCACGTGGACCTGTCTGACCCCACCTTCCTGTTCGAACCAGATGACAGCAGTTTAGCGCTGGCAGAACTGGATGTTGGAGAAGGCCTGCTGCAAGCGCAAAACCCCAGGAAGCCGTATCTCACCGTGCCTGTGGGAAACAACACAAGGCATAACGTCACTCTCTCCAGGAAGACAGCTCTGGGCAGCATCCATTGTGTTGGGAAAGTCATCACGACAGACTCCCCACGGCAAACCCCCATCCCAACCTACTCACCTGAAATCTCCCAGCCTACGGTACCCCCCAACCGTGCTGCTACAATGTCAGCTGTGCCCAGCTCCATCCTGTTCAAACCCCCCGTCGATCTCAGTCACCTCGACGACGAACAACAGACAATAGTCAACCGGATGCTTTGTGAAGAGGCTGGGTCCTTTGCACAAGACAGTGGTGACATTGGGTGCATCCCGAGCCTGCAGATGACAATCGCTCTCCATGATACTGTCCCGGTCCAGAAGACGTACACATCAGTACCAAAGCCACTGTTTAAAGAAGTAAAAGAGTACATACAGGAACTGTTAATGAAAGGTTGGATAGTCAAGTCAAAGTCTCCATATTCTGCCCCAGTAGTCTGCGTCAGAAAGAAGGACGGCAGCCTACGGCTATGCATCGACTACCGCCTCCTGAACAAAAAGACTGTGCCCGATCGTCATCCACTACCTAGAATACAAGACCTGACTGACACGCTTGGAGGCTATACCTGGTTTAGTATCCTAGACCAAGGGAAAGCCTACCACCAGGGCTTCGTCGCCGAGGGTTCACGACCCTTCACCGCCTTCATCACTCCATGGGGTCTTTACGAGTGGGTGCGCATCCCATTTGGACTCTCGAATGCCCCTGCAACGTTCCAACGGAGCATGGAGGAGATGCTAGGTCCCCTCAGGGACGAATGCTGTATCCCGTATCTTGACGACGTACTCTGTTACGCAAAGACATTTGAAGAACATGTAGAGACCCTCCGCAAGGTTCTCCAAGCCCTTCAACGTCACGGAGTGAAATTGAGACCTGAGAAGTGTGACCTCTTCAAGCAAGAAGTCAGATACGTGGGTCGCCTTGTGTCAGCAGAAGGGGTCAAGATAGACCCACGAGACATTGAAGCCGTGAAAGCCCTGTCAAGTAAGACACCCAGAACTGTCGGCGAAATGAGGAAAATAACAGGATTCCTGGGATATTTCCGTTCATACATTCAGGATTTTTCCCGAATTGCCAGACCCATCTACGAGCTACTCCAAATCAAGCCAGGAAAGACCCCAGCCCCAGCGCGGAGTAAGAACATCAAACGCCCCCAGTTGCCCTCCAGAGAGCCCATAGAGTGGACCACGGAACAGCAGAGAGCACTTGAACAACTGATTGACCTTCTCACAAACCCCCCTGTCTTGGCATATCCTGATTTCAACCTACCCTTCAGGTTGCACACGGATGCCTCCGACCAAGGCCTGGGAGCTGTTCTGTATCAACATCAAAATGGAAAACTGAGAGTCATCGGGTACGGGTCAAGAACATTGTAACCAGCCGAACGAAATTACCATATGCACAGTGGGAAACTGGAGTTCCTTGCATTGAAATGGGCTGTGTGTGTGAAATTCCGTGACTACCTGTATTATGCCCCACACTTTACTATCTACACCGACAACAACCCGTTGACCTATGTAATGAGTACTGCCAAGCTCAATGCAGTCGGTCATCGGTGGGTTGGAGAACTGGCAGACTTCCGGTTTGACATCAAATACAGACCCGGAAAGTCCAACATAGATGCAGACACTCTTTCCCGCCTTCCCTTGGATATGGAGAGATATGAAAGGACCTGCACAGAAGAGCTCTCTAATGAAGCAGTACGAGCAACGTGGGAAGGAAGCCAAGCAGCTGAGAGGAAAGACGTGGCATGGGTTGCGGCGCTCAACATCGCGTCCCCAGACTCAAACCAGCAGTCTCACCCACACCTACAAACAATCAGTCACAATGAACTGGTGAAGGCCCAAAAAGAGGACCAAGCCATCAACACGATCAGGGAGTTGAAAGAGTCGAACACGAAATTGTCAGACGACGTACGAAGAACCGTAAGTGCAGCAACCCGAAAGCTACTTCATGAATGGAGCAGATTACATATTGAAAATGATCTCCTTTACAGAAAGACCAATCAATACCAACAGTTGGTCCTCCCTGTAAAGTATAGAACACTTGCCCTGAAACATCTACATAATGAGATGGGTCATGTTGGAACAGAAAGAGTGATCCACCTCGCAAGAGAAAGATTCTACTGGCCTTTCATGTCCAGAGAGATTGAAGAATATGTGACCCGAAGATGTCCTTGTATCAAGTCTAAGAAGCCGGTCACCCATGTCCGAGCTCCCATGGGCAGCATTACCTCCAACTTCCCATTAGAACTTGTGTGTATCGACTATCTACATCTGGAAACCAGTCGTGGAGGGTATGAATATATCCTAGTGGTGATCGACCATTTCACTAGGTTCGCCCAGGCATACCCCACCAAGAACAAGAGTGGGAAAACAGCTGCAGAGCGTATCTTTAATGACTTTATACCCAAATTCGGTTATCCCTCGAAATTACATCACGACCAGGGTCGAGAATTTGAGAATAAACTGTTCCAAGCACTGCAACGGCTGTCTGGGGTCGGCCACTCTAGAACATCACCCTACCATCCACAGAGCAACCCAGCGGAGCGGCTCAATCGGACCATACTACAGATGTTGAGGACATTGACTGAAAATGAGAAATTGCGGTGGAAGGACCACCTCCCGCATGTGTTACACGCGTACAACTGTACCAAACATGAATCAACGGGTTACTCACCCTTTTTCCTCCTCTACGGTCGTCATCCACACCTCCCTGTTGACCTGTTGTTTGGGTTAACGAAGAAAGAGGAACCGTACTCACCCAGAGGATACGCGGAGCAATGGGCTGAGAAGATGTCTGAAGCCTATCGGATTGCTTGTGAACATAGCAAAAAGTCCAGTGCAAGAGGAAAAGTAACTTATGACAAGAAAACAAAAGGAGTAGTACTGCAGTCAGGAGACAGAGTTCTGGTGAGAAACCTCAGTCAGCGTGGAGGACCAGGCAAGTTGAGATCGTACTGGGAGAAGGCGATCTACGTGGTCAAAAGCCAGCTCGCTGAGAGTCCAGTATACATTGTCTGCCCTGAACATGGAGACCAGAAAAAGACCAGAACACTACACCGAAATCTCTTACTGCTGGTAAATGATTTGCCCGTGGAAATGACTCCACCACCAGCCAGAACTGTCCCTGCGAAGAAAACGAATGACAGACCAAGACAAGGAAGAATGTCAGACACACAAAGACAAGTAGAGACAAGGGACAGCAATGACAGTGATTCGGATGATGACAGTGACAGAGGATACTGGCTAAGGATACCTGTTGAAAGGACAGAGGAAAGATCACTTGGACAACGTGAACGACGACCTGAAGTCATGCCAGGCCTGTGCCCTGAGAGTGAAGACGACAGGGGAGGAAACACGGATGGAAATTTGCCTGTCTTGGCCAGACCGGAGGGAGATGTTAGTGAATCAGGGGAAGAAGAAGAAAGGGAGACCCCCCGAGCTCACTCTCCAATACCCCAACCCCATCCCCAAGCTCACTCTCCAATACCCCAACCCCATCCCCAAGCTCACTCTCCAATACCCCAACCCCACTCCCAAGACTGCACAGACTGGAATGTGTTCCGCGACACAGATAACATTAATGTCTACACGGAGACAGTGCTGGACTATGTTTGTACTATGGTGGAAGAAACAATCCCCACTACCAAAATGAGAGTTTACCCAAATCAAAAACCCTGGGTAGACAAATCCGTCCGTGAAGCTCTGAGAGAGCGCACCAAAGCATACAACAACGGCCTAGTGGCAGGCAACATGAATGACCACAAGGTGGCGCGATACAACGTAAGGAGGACAGTGTCAGAGGCCAAACGGCGCTACAGGGATAAAATTGAACTCCAGTTTGAACAAGCTGACTCTAGAGCTATGTGGCAGGGGCTCAAAACGATGACAGACTACAAAGGCGCCTCCCTCAAACTGAACAGTGACATCTCCTTAGCAAATGACCTCAATACCTTCTATGCGAGGTTTGATGCTGGTAATAACAACACCAGCTCACAAGCCACGGCAATGGGGGGGGGGGGGTCGGCTGCTGATGGAGGCGCAGTGTTCAGGGTAACAGAGCATGAGGTGAGGCGGACCTTTAAAAAAGTGAATATCAGGAAGGCAGCAGGTCCGGACGGCATCCCCGGCCGCGTCCTAAAAGTCTGTGCCGACCAACTGGCCCCAGTATTCACTGACATATTTAACCTGTCCTTAGAACAGGCTGTCATCCCCACCTGCCTGAAGAAGTCCACTATTATCCCTGTACCCAAAAAATCCAAGCCTGCTTGCCTCAACGACTACCGCCCTGTAGCTCTCACCTCCATAGCCATGAAGTGCTTTGAGAAGCTAGTAAAGGGCTACATCTGCTCCTCCCTCCCCATCAACATGGACCCCCTGCAATTTGCATACCGCCCCAACAGGTCCACGGAGGACGCCATAGCCCATGTGCTGCACACAGCAGCATCACACCTGGACAAGAGGCAGGGGAACTATGTGAGAATGCTATTCATCGACTACAGCTCGGCATTCAATACCATAGTCCCCTCCATACTCATAGCCAAGCTCAGGGACCTGGGCTTGAACTATGACCTCTGCCAGTGGGTCTTGGACTTCCTAACTGGCAGACCCCAGGTGGTGAGAGCAGGCAACTGCACCTCCTCATCCATCACCCTCAACATAGGGGCCCCCCAGGGCTGTGTTCTGAGTCCCCTCCTCTACTCCCTGTACACACACGACTGTGTGGCTCAGCGGAGTAGCAATACAATCATCAAATTTGCTGACGACACAGTGGTGGTGGGCCTGATCTCTGCCAACGACGAGAGGGCCTACCTGGAAGAGGTCAAGGTCCTGGCGGGATGGTGCCAGGAAAACAGCCTCTCCCTGAACGTCAGCAAAACAAAGGAGATGATTGTGGACTTCAGGAGGTCGGGGGTCAAGGACTACAGCCCCCTCAGCATCGACGGGGCACCGGTTGAGAGAGTCAACAGCTTTAAGTACCTCGGAGCCTACATATCCGAGGACTTGACATGGACCACACACATTGACAGTGTTGTGAAGAAGGCACGACAACGCCTCTACTTCCTCAGGCGCCTAAGGAAGTTCCAAGTCAGTCAGAAGATCCTTAAGAACTTCTACTCATGTACAATAGAGAGCATCTTGACCGGCAACATCACCTCCTGGTTTGGGAATAGCACTGCACAAGACCGAGGCAGACTACAAAGAGTGACACGTTCAGCCGAACGCACAATTGGAGGGGGGCTCCCCACCCTCCAGAACATTTACAACAAGCGTTGCAAGGGCAAGGCTAAGAGAATCATTAAAGACTCCAGTCACCCGAACAACTGCCTCTTTGAACTGCTGCGGTCAGGCAAGCGATACCGGAGTCTCAAGGCGAGCACAGAAAGACTCAGAAGAAGCTTCTATCCCCAGGCCATCAGGCTGCTAAACGAACAATGAACACTACACAACAACAACCACCAAACGCACATAGCACACACATCCACACGCACACACTCACTTTAAACAAACACACTGTAGCACCCACTCCACACACTTTATAGCACACACCCACTTTAAACAAACACACTGTAGCACCCACTCCCCACACTTTATATTTATTGATAAAGGATTGCACTACAACTCGTACACCTTACTGTAAATTGTACCTAAATTGTACCTCATCCCATTTCTGCTTTGCACTATATAGTACTGTACATTAGTACACTGCATAGTATTGTATATTATATGGTAACTCAGAACATTGTACATATGTCTATACCGAACACTGTGACCTCATTTTCTTCTTCTAAATTACATGCTATACTATGTTATTTGATACTATCTTGTCTAGCACAGTCTCTGGAGCGTAACAGTAAGAAGCATTTTGTATGAAAGTATTCTGTACTTCTGTATGACAACTATTAAAGAAACTTGAAAACTTGAAACTTGAAGCTCACTCTCCAATACCCCAACCCCACTCCCAAGCTCACTCTCCAATAGCCCAACCCCAACCCAAGCTCACTCCCCCGTAGCCCAGCTCAATCTCCGAACCCCTCCACTCTCGCCGGTAGTCCAGTCCAGTCAGAGGTTAGGAGGTCTGCCCGTGACAGAAGGCCTAAACAATGTCTCACGTATGATATGCTAGGTGAACCGTCAGTGCAGAACAAGGTGACCGTGAATTCAGTAGTACAGTGGCCACCGATGGTGCCCGCACCACACCACAGTCCACTACCACATCAATTGATACCCTTCGTAATGCCATGGTTGCATCCAATTTTTTACAGCCTTCCACAACATGGCCAGTATGCTTACCGTCCAGCCGTCACCCACGGTCCACCCATGGGGAGTTTGTTAGGGGTTCACGCCTGAGGGTGATATTGGATGGGTGTATTTAGTGATTTTCGGAAATGTCAGGAGCCATTTTTTTAAGGTCAGGGAGTGTGTGATGCCCACTAGAAGTGGTATCATGTTAATATCTTTAGATTATGTGTCAAAACAGTGTGAACATATTGGTACAGGATTACCTCCATCAGAAACAAGGTAGAACAGTCATTTATATGTAATGGGAGACATTAACATAATCTGGTCAATAGGTGGCGGTATAGGACTGGTGTTTAGTGGCTTCGCCTTCCAGGGAACCGTACGGTGTGCTTAGGGACGCACGAGGCGATCTCAGCCTCACAACCGGGAGGACCCAGAGTCAGTAACATCGTGTCTGCACCTTCCTTTGTCAAATGATTAACTACAACCTGTTTCATAGGTGGGTAATATACTACAAAACACACATAAAGGTTAACAAGGATACATGCAATGTCGAGGGTTCAAATTAAGTAACTATTGTCGATGTTTGAGTCAAGTTTAAGAAGTTTAAGACGACAAGTAACGTGGTTGAGAAGCAGACCGTCTATTGATGGCGCCACGTTTCGTTGGTACATTTAAATAGTGTTGGAACACAATTGTCCATTTAAGCACTAACGTGTCGAAGTTAAGTATCTCCAAGGGGATTATAAAGGTTTATGTTTTGAAATACATACTGTTTTGGGTTGAATTGCTGTGTAGTAAATGTGTATATTGTGTACAAGATGGTTAGAGGGAAATTACTTTAGCTTACACTACTTGGGAGATGGCTAAACACCGGAGCGTGTCTCTCTCTCTCTCTCTCTCTCTCTCTCTCTCTCTCTCTCTCTCTCTCTCTCTCTCTCTCTATTGCGCCCTCCGTTAAATGTAAATATAAATCTATTCCCTTGAGTTATACCATGGTCACGGTTTAGCAAATTCCTAGTAGGGTTGAGAACGGCCCGATACATATATATATATAAATGCACTTGCATTGCACATTTGAGTTTCAATAGAACTTGAGACCGGAACACAACTAGGGGTAACACTGAGGTGTGGAGGTATTTCTGTATACTAGAGAATAGTGGATATGACTGATGATAAGTGACTGATGCTAAAGGTAACACTTATTGGTGATATAAGGAATTGTTTGACAGACAATGAGAATGACAGTGTTGGTTAAAAGACATACGATGGTCCCTTCCAACATGCCTAGACATGTCTAGACAGAGGTTAACAGGATAATGTTTCTCTTCTCACATGCTTATATTTAAGACGCCAAATATGTGTAAAGACATAAGTAATCACAATGTACAGTATATAATACTGGATAACTACATTTAAAAGGAAAATGCTATTGAAGTGAACCAGGGTATCCTAAAAGGGTAGAATGTGTGTTGCAATGATGAATATGCTTTTGAATTAATAACAAGTATGGGATTATAATTGAATGTATTAAAGTAATGTAACTAATTGAACTGGATGATGATACAATGATTATACAATGATGATACAATGATTGATTGATTATTCTGTGGAATAAATAAACGTTGTTGAAAGACAACCGGGAGGACCCAGAGTCAGTAACATCGTGTCTGCACCTTCCTTTGTCAAATGATTAACTACAACCTGTTTCATAGGTTAAACATATATCTGCTATCAGGTGCCATATCCTGGTACCTGTAACATAATGATAGTTTGTTATCAGCGAGCCAGGTGCAGATTCTGCCGAGTTCTGAGCTGAGGGTTTTTTCAACCTGTAACTTGTTCTTGTCAGAGACCAGCAGGGCTGAGTCGTCCGGGAACAAGAAGAAGTTGCAGTCACAAGCTGACGACATGTCATTTGCATAAATTAGGAACAGTAGCGGTCCTAGTACGCTTCCTTGTGGAACACCACAGCTCACTGTGAGGGGGGGATAGGGTACCGTTTACCTCCACCATCTGTTCCCTCCCCTCAAGGTATGATTGCATCCAGCTCACTGATAGACTATCAAAACCAATTGCTTTTAGCTTGTCAATCAGAATGGAGTGATTGACAGTGTCAAAGGCGTTTTGTAGGTCCAGCATGACCATGCCGCAGTATTTGCCCGCGCCCACCTCTTGTTTGATGTGGTCGTTCAAATAGCGAAGGCATGTGTCAGTGGAGTGGGATGTTCTGAAGCCAGATTGGAATTCGTAGATTAGATTTTTTCCGCTAGGTACTTTTCGACCTGTTCGTAGACAATTTTTTCCATGGCTTTCGAGATGGAGGTAAGAATCGAAACAGGGCGGTAGTTGCCTGGGTCTAATTTGCTGCCCTTTTTGTGCAGGGAGGTCACTCTCGCAATTTTGAAGTTCTTGGGGCATGTCCTTTATGGAGAGGTTTATTATGTGTGTGATGACTCGGGTGATGGTGGCTGCTGAGATGGAGGTAAGAATCGAAACAGGGCGGTAGATGCCTGGGTCTAATTTGCTGCCCTTTTTGTGCAGGGAGGTCACTCTCGCAATTTTGAAGTTCTTGGGGCGTGTCCTTTATGGAGAGGTTTATTATGTGTGTGACTCGGGTGATGGTGGCTGCTGAGTCTCTGAGGAATTTGGAGGGGATGTTGTCATGGCCAGTGGCCTTGTTAGGTTGGAGGGCGCTCAGTTTTTTGAGTACCTCATCTGTTGTTACCATTTCCAGTTTGAAGTCGTCTTTGCGGACCCCTAGGTTTTTGTAGTATGCTACTATGTGTTCTACCCCATAATGCCCTGAGTGGGAGGGTAGTTTATTAACCAGTGTTGTGGCTAGGGTGACCACTGGTCCCGCGTTTCTGGGACCTGATTTCAATGTTTACTAATAGAAGTGAGACTCATTGGCCTTGGCTCATTTTCTGTGAAGAGCATATAAAAGAACATGTTTTCATTGGGTGCACAGTTTGCACTAATACACTGGACCCGAATGTGTGGAAATTGTAGGTGAAAACAAGTAAACATGGTAAATATGAAGCAAAAAGGTTCACTGTGTACCTTCACTGTCTGCCCCCACCTTGTTTCATTCATACTGTTTTACATTTGTTATCACACAAAACAAATAGCACTTGTATTTATAAATGTAATCTAGCTGAGATAAATGGCTAATATTAACCATACTGTTTATGCTGTCTATATTGGTTGTAATTGAGATAACAGTTAACATATGTTAAGTATTTTCATAAATGGTTATGGCTTTATTGTTTTAAAATCGCAATAATGTTGTGGGTTCACCAGACACACAAATATTGGGTGAGTAACAAACGCGTACACCACACAAGTATGAATATTACTTGTATGACTTGTATGTATCAGCATGTACACATCAAATTAAAACAAATAAAGAACTGGCTATTCATCTACAAATCCTATGGATTATTGAATTATTATTAACACTTCACTGATAATAATGCTCAGGAAAAGATGGCTGAAGAGACTTAGCTCCTGCTCTTTAATGCAGTGATTTTATCAGCTTGGATACCAAGATTGATGGTTACCTGCTTAATGATGAAAGTGTGATTAAATAAAGCTGTTGGTGACATAGTGGTGGCTGAGAAGGTGAAGCATATCTACAGTTTAATGAGATTAATAACAAAATGTGCTATATATAGCCTACCGTCGGCGTCGAATATGAAATAAAGGCATTTAAATGATCATTTAGATATTTTTCTTATCATATATTTCCCCCCCTCATCTACGTGTGGTGTGCTGCTGTCCTGCGACTGAACAATTTTGACCTGGTCACCCTAGTTGTGGCTATATGTTTGTAAAGAATATGTTTAGGTATTTGGCCACATCCAGTTTGTCTGTGATGAGAGTGTTTTCTGTCTTTATGTTTATGTTTGTAAATCTGGTTTTTAGTTTTTTGCTGCAGCCTACTGTAGATACAGGGCCTACAGTACTGCATAGATATGATACAATACAAAATACTTGATTAATCCCACAAGGGGAAACTGAGTGCCACCATACAGTATACAGGTCAGACAACTGGACAGGACAATAGAAGAAAGGCAGACACGTCTCAAGGCAGTACAACATAAGGGGAGAGCACAGCACCATCATAGATAATGTGACTGTACTAGAATATGTTAGCGTTTATAGATGACATCAACATGAATGGGCGACATTACCTCCATCCTGGTCATCAACACCAGATCATCATCAACAACAGTGACAGTCAACGACAATGTTAACAAAAAAGATAACCCACTTCATTAAAATCTCTCTGAAGAGCACCTGAGCATAACATGCCTGTCACTAATAGATTTCTTCAGCTCACTAAAAACATTGTACATTGGATGATTCTCAATCATGATCTTAGAGATGAGGCCTACAGCACTGCACAGAGATGATGCCTACAGTACTGCACAGAGATGATGCCTACAGTACTGCATAGATATAGGGCCCACATTACTGGTACTGAACAGAAAGGTTCCCCCAAAGACATAGACAGAGGTGGTTTTTGGTATTCACCCCACATACAGGTGTTATCAGCATCAACATATGCTCTGATGATAGGCTACAGCAAGAACGTGATCGTCATAGCAAACAGCTGGGTCCTCGTTGATGAGCTAATCATGGCTGATTATAATGAGTTCTCATTGACGGGAGAGAGAGAGAGAGAGAGAGAGAGAGAGAGAGAGAGAGAGAGAGAGAGAGAGAGAGAGAGAGAGAGAGAGAGAGAGAGAGAGAGAGAGAGAGAGAGAGAGATAGACAGGCCACCCAGCTTTCATTGAAATCCTGTCACCATGGAAGCACAGAAAAATCGAATGTGTCAGGATCAGATTTAGGCCAGCGGTGCCTCAAAAGGACTGAAAACATGCCAATCGCCAGGAGCCAGCCGCTCCGCACAGGGCAGACGGGGTGAATAGGTGTGTCCGTCTGATCGGTCAGAGTGACAGGAGAGTGACAGGTGGCTGACAGCCGGGGTGTCGTGGTGTCACTTAAGTCATCACCAGGCCCAGACCTGCCGCACAGCCTTCTTTCATCATGACACATCATCATCCCCTGTTCTTTGAAAGAAAGAAAAATATGGAGAGAGAGAGGAAGACCTGACTATCTATTATAGACAGATCTATTATTACTGTCTCCACAAACTCCTCTTAGACAGGTGCTGCCAGGAGGGATTCAGACCTCACAGAGTGTCATTTTCTGAGGACCCTGAGGAAGCCACACCGCTGAAACGTGTATTGTTTTTAATGTTCTCTCTGCCAGCTAAATAACGTTTTCAATATAGTAATGAGAGGAGTATAGAATAGTTTTCTCCCTTTTCCTTCTCCATTTTCTTCCTTGGATTCACATTTTTGCATGAGCTGGTTTTCAATGAGTTCATTGAGAAATATATGGGTTAAGCATTGATTGATACAGAGGTGTGGGAATGAGTGCGCATGTGTATGCTGGAAGTGGGAAACTAAAAACCAACAAAGTTCAGCTGATGACAGGGCCGCGATAACTCAGTCAGCATTGGGGGTGCTGAGATAAGTGATATAATAACGTCATAGGTTTACCCAACACTCTCGTTCACTAGAGGAGACCACTGCCCAACTCCGCTCTCTCACGCTCAGTTCTACGGAGCGAGACAAACAATAATAATAATAATAATAATAATGGATTGGATTTATATAGCGCTCTTCTCTGACTCAGAGCGCTTCACAGAGTCCATTATTCGTTCATACACAGTCATACCGGTGGTGGTAAGCTACAATTGCAGCCAGAGCTGCCCTGAGGCAGACTCACAGAAGCGTGGCGAATAATCATTGCCTACGGCCCCTCCGACCACCACCAACATTCATTCACATGCATACACATTCATACGAGGCAAGTAGGTTAAGTGTCTTGCCCAAGGACACAACGGCAATGGGATGGACATGGGCTTGAGCGGGATTCGAACCACCAACCCTTTGATCATTGGACGCCCCGCTCTACCCATGAGCCACGCCGCCCCACAATGTGACCGTTTTGATGCATACATCACAGCCCAGCCTACCCCACCTGTCGCGCCCCCGTACAGGGAGCCCCATGTCCCTGCACCAGAACGCTACGACGGGGACGTCTCTAAATGTTGTGCCTTTATTTTTCAATGTTCACCTATGAGGATCTGGCCGGTAATGAATTCCAAGAGTAGGATAAATCTGCAGTGCAGCTGCTCTGTGACATTGAGTAGCCTCGGTATTACAATGGAATAAAAGCCATAACAACCTTGCAGTTGCAGTTACACTCCCTGCCAGGTGGGGGGTTGTCACCATGTGTTTTAAAACTTTTAATCGGAAAATCTTAAAAAGAAGACAAGATTTAGATTTCAGATAATGATTGAAGAAGTGCGTCTTTAGTCGACGGCGAAAGATTGGACGGGTTTCGGCTGTCCTAACTGGGGTGGGTAGTTCATTCCACCATTGTGGGGCAAGGACTGAGAATAGACAAGAAGGCAGAACTAAATTTGAAAGTTTAATTGCATTGACAAGTTGACAAATACATAACTTAATGCATCTTAATGAACATAAACAGGAAACACATCTTTAGGCCATCCTATATAACAAAATAAGAACACAATAAATCGGCCTAACTATAATAGCCTACACAACATGTGACAACCAACCCCAAATAAAATGTGACGACCAACCCCAACTGGAATGTCTTGATAGCATCAAGGCTAACAGCCATCTAACAACTAGTTAGCTAGCTAACAACAATCTAAACTATAACTATCCCT
Organism: Notolepis coatsorum; assembly: GCF_963971535.1. Taxonomy (NCBI): domain Eukaryota; kingdom Metazoa; phylum Chordata; class Actinopteri; order Aulopiformes; family Paralepididae; genus Notolepis; species Notolepis coatsorum. The sequence continues at coordinate 115,942,668 of NC_140172.1, forward strand.
TCACACTTTTTAACCTGTTCCACTCGACGGGGTCGGTACCGACCCCTTTTGACATTATAATCATATAGGCATATTTTTATGAATGATGAAAATAATTTGTGATTTTAAAATCAACCGTTTTCAAGTATTAACATCACCACTATGTCACAAATGCATGTAGAATGTAAAACGTTAGGTTGGCAATAGTTTAGCAATAGGTTAAAAGTGTACTTATATCGTTTTAAGTTTTCGATATGCAATCGCCTATCTGACCCGGAACCGGAAATGGAAATGTTGAACCATGGGAATTGTAGTTTTATTGTAGAGGAGATTCATAGCTATCGGCCAGCGTTGAAATTTCTCCGATCTACACTTCCTGTCACATAGGTGGTTCAAAGTTCAGCGTTCTGAATGAATCATATCAATAATTGTTATGATTCGCGATAATAAGCTACAAAAGGTAACGTTTTTGACAAATATTGAAACGCAGTCAGTTTCTCCTCACTATTGTTACCATGTAGGAACAGTTAGATCTGAAATTAGTTTCAAAATGGTTACACTGTGGGGGAAATTAAAAAGTACAGTCGATTACAGTAAATATCAGTATCTGTTATTATGCACGCCTGGTGATACTATATCCAAATTGAACTCGGCCATTTGAAAGATACTATATATATATATATATATATATATATATATATATATATATATATATATATATATATATATATATATATATATATATATATATATATATATATATATATATATATATATAGTATCTTTCAAATGGCCGAGTTCAATTTGGATATAGAACTCGTATATATATATATATATATATATATATATATATAAATGTGCAAATTGGCTATAATAAGGTAATGTATAAGCATATATTCTATATTCTATAATAATATTTCAAATTGCATTGGTCTGGATGGGAGAATTCAGTACCATATATACAGAACCTTCAGTTTTATCATCTTCCCTTTATTAATTTCCTTAGATCTTTTGTACACATGATCTCAAGAGGGTACTGAATAAGTTCAGTGGTAGTTCTTTAAGTTTGGTCATTATTATCATGGTGTTATTCACTGTCAAAGATGAAAAGAAAAATCATAATTCATATTTTCCTTTGTTTCATCACAATTTAAGCAAGCCTAGTAATAGACACAATATTTCTGACACTGAGAATACATTCACTGAGGTCCATAAATATACCTAGATACCAAGAATATGCAAATAGCCCTTGTAGAAGTGGAGCAATATTCCATTTACCTAGGTATACATTTTATGCAGATTTTCACCTGGGGTGGAACAGGTAATAATTGTTTCATTATAAACCAATTGTGTAAAAGCCTACAAGAAAAATACTGAGGAGCAGAATATTTACAAATGGACATGAAAAACACAAAAAGTCCTCTCACCTCAAATTCAGCTGTTTCACTCCAAATATGACAATGTAGGTGAACTCTGACCCCAATTCTGGACATTTAAATACCATAGTATGGGAGACAGGATCCTCTGGTGGTGAAATATAATGAATGTGACAACCTACCGGTGTGACAACGTCCCCCGTTCTCCCCTACATATGCGCATTGTGATATTATTATTTTTTGTATCCACTTTTTCTCCTCCTGTTTTTTCTATATTTTCCTCCCATCCCAATTTAGTTGTTATGCCAAGTCCCCCCTCCCCTTCCTGGTCGTTGCGCGCATGTGCCCCCCACTGGTCGGTCTAGGGAGCCCTGATGTCTATCACATGCTTCCTCCGATACATAGAGACAGCCAGCAGCCTCTTTTCACCTGACAGTGAGGACTCTCACTGGGGAAGTGTAACGCGTGCAGAGGTCACACTACCTTCACCATTTCCCTCCCTTGCCGTGCAGGCGCCCTGACCGACCTGTAGGAGTCGCTGTTTACAACGACCAGATTATCACCCACCGGCTTCCCTCCCGCTGACACCGCCAATTGTGTCAGTATGCCGGCCGGCCAAGCCGGAGGCACCGCTGACAGCCGGATTCGATACCAGTGTTTCTGGCGGTGGTGACGAGCGCTTAGTCCGCTGCGCCGCCCAGCCGCCCCCCACATTGTGATATTATTGATGTCTTATTCTTATATTTTATTCCTATTATCCTGCCTGTACCTCCCATCTCCCTCTTCTGTGCTGCTAGTGCTACAACTGACAAATATCCCCACAGGGATTAATAAAGATCCACCCCATCCCTCACACCTCATATCAGGCAGAAAAGGCTGGGATTAGAGCTCCACCACGTCGTTGTGGGATAGACATTTGAACCTCTGAAAAGTCCAAATAGTGTCTGATATATCTTTAGAACTGAATTAATTAAGTGCCCCAAGAGGAAAATTGATCTGTTTGGTTGTGTTAATCCTGCCCACCCACTGCAGGTACAATACAAAGAAACCTCGCATGAGGTTAATATTAGTCAGGTTGGTTTCTGAAGGTACATTTTTGTATTTATCTTGAGATGAGAAACTCTAAGCATTTAACTACTTATTTGAGAGGTCATGTTTCCTTCCACAAATGACAGCGTTAAGGCTATTTTGTGATGGAAAGCTGAAGGTCAAAAGGAGCTTGGCAGTTTTCTTAGAGAAGAACACCTTTAATAAGACATAAATGTTGCACATTATAGCTCCCCTACACTGTTTGGCTTTCATCATTCGGGCCTCCCTTCTTTTATCAAACGAGATGGCAATAAAATAGTTTGGGGAAAACCACCCCTGGTCCCTTTTTCTACTTTTTTGAAATATTTTGAGTGTGTGTGTGAGCACAGCGGTGTCTGTGTTTATTATTATTTCATGAAATTGGGTAAATATCTTAATTTTACATATATGTTCATTGTGTGAAAAGCTTATAACATGAAACACTCTAGAAAAATAGTTACAGATTTAGTGCCTTGTTTACCCTTAGTCCCTTTTTCTACTCTCCGTCTGCGCCAATGTTAAAACGGCATTTTTAACCATTTTTAAATATGCTCTTATTCGTTCAATTCTCGATATATATTCCAACCCTTTGCATATTCCACGAGCCAAGGACCTTGTCTAGGCCGGGATGTGCTGTTACCGATGTAAAACGCATGGTGGCGTCATCGCTCCACAGATAACTTTGCCACAATTCAGGGGAGGTGAGATATGCTGTACCGGGCTGATAGTGATTGAAACGCCGGAGACATCGTTTGGGGTGGTGGGGGGGGGGGGCGAGTGGATTTTCTGAGACAGAACCAGATACGAACCGGGCCGCGCAGTCGACAGAGCGCCATACGCCGAAATACAAGCCCCCCCTCGCCGGCGCGCGCCAACGAGGAAGTGGCAGGCACGGAGCAAGTCTGGAGCAAGTCTGGTTCTATTCCCAACAGCGAGGCGTGTCCAATATTTCTGCCGCAGAACAACATGAAACAGCCCGCAACAGTTTTGGGTAAGTTGAGCGCTTAGTAACGTTTCGCCTCAACGCCGTTTCTGGCCGAACTAGTCATCGAATCTTTAATATTTTTTTTGATTCGTATTCAGAGGTAATTCGTCGAGATATGGGAAATATGGTCAAAAACAACATTTATCCGTTTTTTTCGATGAAAAAACACGTTCTATCAAACAAACACAGGTTTGAGTGGTTATAATTCATAAATATGAGTAATATGTTGAGAGATATATTGAGATTATGCTATTACTGTTAATCATGGGTAGAAATTTTTTTTGAAAATAGTAAACAGTTAAAATTATATGGCTTTAAACATGATGTATCATTTCCTCTCCCAAGCCCAGCGAGTTCCACCATTGCTAGGCATGCACAAGGGTTAATGAAAAAAAAAATGTAACTGCAAATCAGACTTTGAGTGTACAAAGTTCAGAATGTTTGGACACCTAGCCATATTTCCAACAGCGTGGATTGTGTGGAGAAGGGACTTTTTCAGATGGACCTCATCCAGAGTGAGTAGGAAATAGGGCCACATGGGAAACACATTCTGAACTCCCCCGTTAACACAATGTTGTGTTGTGGACGTGTTCATATTTTTAATGAACTTTGGATGACTTTCCCCGTTCCAAACAAAGAGATTGCTTAATGAGGCCCATTGTGCATATAGTATTGGAACTGGGCCTAAGAGCTTTTTGCTGATCATACTAGTAAGCTCTATCCCTCTCTGCCGCGTTAACTAGACCACAGGGAAGATAAGAGCTGTTGGTGAGACCAATTTAAATCGACCACTTCCACGTCTATAGAGCATTTGTTGTCCTCTAAGCAAATGTGGCGCTCCTCCAAGAAATAGCTGATAGAGATTTTCATATTCAGACACAGCATCAATCTCAAGGCGTCTTGTGGCCGTTATGGAAGAGATGCCAAACAACCACACGTCAGTTTTGATTTGATTGCATTTTGGTGGATGCTTGAATGTAAAGCACCTTAGGGTACTATGACAGAACATTCTTAGTGTGGGTGGCCCAAGTGAGAACTTTACCCTCTAATTCTGGATAATAATAATAATAATATTAAGTGCTTCACAGCAAATAGCATAACATTAACATAGGCATACAATTTGCATACAGTTGACAGAATAAAAGCAATGCATAAAGTGCAGACATAAGGATAGGCATAAAATAGACAATAAAAGTACTGCAATGTAGAAAGTGCAGACATCGGAATAGGCATAAAATAAGTATACAATAGACAGGATAAAAGTAATGGAGTAAAATAGCTCTCATTTACAGTACAATAATAATGTATTTAAATGCTATCCATATTAAAAGGCCATGGTGAAAAGATATGTTTTTAGCTTATTTTCAAGAAATAGCCTCCCTAATCTCCATAGGTATTGTGCTCCACAGCTTTGGTGCGTAACTAGCAAAGGCTGCATCCCCAATCTTCTTCTGGCTATTGTTTGGAACCTTTAGTAAACAAGTGGTAGATGATCGTAGTGTTCTTGGGGGTATATCATTAATAAGTGAATTTGCAATGTAGCTGTATACAAGGAGGAGCACCTTAAAATCTATTCTAGTTCTAATTCTGGTTAGTAGTCTACCTGCAGAGTTTTGGAAATACTGCGGCATGGTCATGCTGGACCTACAAAAGGCCTTCAACACTGTCAATCACTCCATTCTGATTGACAAGCTAAAAGCATTATTTAAATTGTTTTTATTGGTTTTTAAACATTCAACAACATTATATACATACGTACAAACATACATACAATACATGACTACATATAACCGCACAATACCTAAAATAAATGAAAAATAAAGTAGACAAAAATAAAATAAAAATAGTAAAAATAATCAAAGAAAATTGCATTGTTCCCATAAAGGTTGTCACTTGCCATATAGAAATTGCCTATCCTATGCCTGAGCATCCTCTGCCGGGAATTTTAGATTGAAATAATCCAGAAATGGCTGCCAAACTTGGAAGAATTTCTGGGTAGAGCCCCTGGTGGAGTATTTAAGTCTCTCAAGTTTTAGGTGTGCCATCACATCTTCGACCCAGCGTCGATGTGATGGAGGGCTGACTTCCAATTAAGCAAAATAAGGCGTCTAGCCAACAAAGAGGAGAAGGCCACAGCATCTGTTTGAGCGACAGATTTCGCCAGGGAGCACTCCAAAAACTGCAACCAAGTGGTTGGGGCTGATCTCCCTGTCACACATGAATGAAAATGTTTCAAAAACAGAAAGCCAGAATCGGGATAGTGATGGGCATGACCAGAACATATGGCAGAGAGTGGCTGGAGCCTGATGGCACCTGGGGCATGTCGGATCCACATCCGGGTAGATCTCGGCAAGTCTGCTCTTAGAGAGGTGTAGTCTATGAATTACCTTAAATTGGAGTAATCCATGTCTGATGCAGACAGATGATGAATGTATTCTTTTAATTGCCAATTGCCAAGAATCTTCAGGGATTTCAAGTCCCATATCCTTACCCCATGACTCCCTAATACGGTCCAGTGATGGGGATGCCATCTCTTGGATATCCCTGTATAGTGAACTCACTAACCTCTTTTGTTTTGGGTCTCCCTCCAGCCACTTATCCAGCCACCTGTCTGGTTGAAGTACAGGAAAAGAAGCAAAATATTTCTTTACAAAACCCTGCACCTGTAGATATCTAAAGAAATGTGAGCGGGGGATGTCATACCCACCTACCAACTGTTCAAAGGACATGAAAAGCCCTTCTTTAAACAGGTCCTTCACCTTCTTTAGCCCCTTTCCGGCCCACGTCTCATGGCTTCTCCTACCATTGTTATGCCGACGATACTCAACTCTTCCTCTCCTTCCCTCCCTCAGATATCCACGTCTCTGAGCGGATCTCGGCCTGTCTGTCCGACATCTCAGCCTGGATGACGTCCAACCACCTCAAACTGAACCTAAGCAAAACAGAATTGCTCCACCTGCCGGCCAAATCCTCCCCCCTAACCGACCTTTCAATCACAGTTGAGAATGCAGCTGTGACTGCGTCCCCGACCGCCAAGAACCTTGGTGTTGTCCTCGACGACCAGTTGAACTTCTCTGCTCACATCGCAGCAACGACCAGAACCTGCCGATTCCTCCTGAGCAACGTCAGAAGGATACGCCCCTTCCTGACAAAAGAAGCCACCCAACTCCTCGTCCAATCAACAGTCATCTCCCGCCTCGACTACTGCAATGCACTGCTCGCTGGCCTCCCGGCCACTGCCACTAAGCCTCTTCAACTCATTCAGAACGCAGCAGCCCGCCTGATCTCAAACCTACCGAAGTCGGCCCATGTCACCCCACTTCTTAGGGACCTGCACTGGCTCCCCATTGCTGCACGAATCCGCTTCAAGGCCCTCGACCTAGCATACCGTGCGGCAAAGGGAACCGCTCCCGCCTACCTCCGGTCAATGGTCTCTAACTACACACCCTCAAGACCCCTACGCTCTGCATCTTCTGGCCGCCTCAGACCTACTCCTATCCAAGCTCCGGGAGGGTCATCAAAGAGAAGTCGCCTATTCTCAGTCCTTGCCCCACAATGGTGGAATGAACTACCCACCCCAGTTAGGACAGCCGAATCACGTCCAATCTTTCGCCGTCGACTAAAGACGCACTTCTTCAACCATTATCTGAAAAAAAAAAAAAAAAAAAAAAAAACAATAAAAAAAATCTAACCCTAACTAACCGTACTGTCATGCACTTGTCCTAATAAACTAACCTACACTGTAGCACTCAACACTTTGATGAACATTGTTGCTCAGCTGATAGAGTTGTGCCCTTCCTGATGGCTTGTCGTACAGAACTTGTAAGTCGCTTTGGATAAAAGCGTCAGCTAAATGACTAAATGTAAATGTAAATGTAAAATGTTTTGAATGCTGCATCCATGAGTGAGGGCGTAAAAAGTGCATTAGATGCAATTGGGAGATAGGGTGAGGCTTGTTTATATTTAAAGTGAGTCCTAAACTGTGCCCATATACGGAGTGAGCCAATCACCATGGGGTTATTTGTGAGGCGCTTTTTACTGAGTGGCAGTGGAGCACACACTAGTGAGGATAGCGATACCGGGTGGGCGGAGTGTTGTTCCATGTCAACCCACACCATTCCGCCTCCCCATGTGATGCAGCCATCCAATATGTCAATTTATGGAAGTTTGCCGCCCAATATAATTTAAATAATGACAAGCTAAAAGCAATTGGTTTTGATAGTCTATCAGTGAGCTGGATGCAATCATACTTTGAGGGGAGGGAACAGATGGTGGAGGTAAACGGTACCATATCCCCCCCCCCTCACAGTGAGCTGTGGTGTTCCACAAGGAAGCATACTAGGACCGCTACTGTTCCTAATTTATGCAAATGACATGTCGTCATCTTGTGACTGCAACTTGTTCCTGTTTGCGGACGACTCAGCCCTGCTGGTCTCTGACAAGAACAAGTTACAAAAACCCTCAGCTCGGAACTAGGCAGAATCTGCATATGGCTCGCTGATAACAAACTCAATCATTACACATGGGCAAAACAGAGTCCATTCTCTTCGGTTCAAATAACAAACTCAGCAAGACCGACGGCTTCTCAGTTACAGTGGGTGACAATATTGTCACAAGGAAAGATGAAATTACCTACCTGGGTTCCTAGAGGCTAATCTCTCCTGTGACAAAATGGCATCCAATGTAATAAAAAAAAGTCAATCAACGAACTCGATTCTTGTACCGGATCTCCTCTCTGGTAAAAAGGAATACCCTGAAGACTCTGGCAGGAGCACTCATTCAAGGGTACTACGACTATGCTTGCACCTCATGGTACCAAAGCACCTCAAAGGCGCTTAAAATGACAAACATCTCAAAACAAACTGGTCAGACTACTGCTTGACCTTACTCCTAAAACCCACCTCACCCCTGCCCACTTTGACAACCTAGGATGGCTTAGAGTAGACGACAGAGTACAGCAACTTGCAATGGGCCTGGTCTACAAGATACACTACACGACCAAGGTACCCATGTACATGTCAAAATACTTCCCAAAGGTCAGTGAATACCACGATCACAACACCAGAGGGAGCTCCACAAATCATGTTAAACCCAGATTTGGCTCAAACAAGGGACTAAACACGTTTCGCAATTATGCCACATCAATGTGGAACGCCCTACCCAAAGCTGTAAAGGAATGTGAATCACTACCCACTTTCAAAACCACTCTCAAGGAACACCTACGGGAGACTGCAATTCGAAACTGGCCCCTGTAAATGTCCTAACCCAACCCCCTCCAATGTACAGTAATTTACCTAGTATGGTTTTGTCAATATTCCAATGTACAGTTTTGCTTGTTTGTAGGTGAGCAATAAAGTGGCAGTCAGGAGAATGAGGCTGGCAGGTCACTACCAGAGACACCATGAGATGCCAACCAGCAAACTTGTGCTGTGGGAACCCACACACGGGCATCGATCACGAGGACGTCCCACATTAACCTACGTGGACGTACTCAGGAGAGATGCGGGAACAGAAAGCACCGGCGAGCTAGCCAGATGCATGGAGGATCGGGATGACTGGAAGCACCGATGGAGGGCCTGTCCGAGGACGACCTAGATAGACAGTGTCCCCCCCCCCCCCCCCCAAACCCCCTCCAATGTAAATTACCTAGTATGGTTGTCAATATCCCAATGTACAGTTTTGCTTGTACAGTTGTACAGTGTTTCCCCCCCCAACCACTCCCTACCCACCCCCCCCCCCCACACAACTCCACCCAACCTCCTCCAATGTACAGTTTTTACGTCAAATGTATATACTCCCTTTTCTGGACTCTTTTTGTATCACAAACAGTACTGTATTTGCAAATCTGGTATGTCATAAATGTATAGATGTAGCAGTACTGTCTATCTGTATGTCATGTGTGTCATATATGTCCTGATGAATTGAAAATGGGGGACCCTGATGTAAACAAGACAAAATTATTTCTCTGGTCTGCATCCCCTTAACAATTGTGTGTATTGAGCTGTACTGTATTGTACCCATTCTGCAATCTGTTAATAATTAATAATTTCAATCAATCAATCAATCAATCAATCAATCAATCAATCAATCAATCAATCAATCAATCAGCTGAAGTCTCTCCGTGTTTTCTTTTCGGGATAACTGGATAACTAACAGTGGCAGAACTCGAGAACTATATGTCTGAATCTTACCACCTAACCTGCACGGACTACAATGTATAACGTATGATCTTGTGTATACTGCTCCTGTGTATACTGTTTACTTTACTTTACTCATAGTATATATTAAGATTATAATTATTTATTGTAACGTATAATATAATGAATAGGGCATACAAACCCTGCACCTTTGATTACACTGTTTACTTTCTCATATTCTTATATTCAGTTAATTATATTGTTTACACAGTTTTTATAATAATTGTATTGCCTATATTTTTGTCTTTTTACTACAGTAGCATGCCCATACCTGTACCCCCCCCCCCCTCACCATGCTGCTATGACTACAGAATTTCCTCCAAGGGGATCAATAAATGAATAGATGCACTTCCTACACTTCCAAAAAAATCATTACAACATTGATCCCAGAATGACAAAACAGGCATTATGTTATTTTTTTATGAGACTGGATTTCAGAGCAAGACATGTTGTCATTGTGTACGCTTCATACCTCTCCAACGTTGATTCTTGTTGAGAGACAGTTCAAGTTCAAGTTTCAAGTTTCTTTATTAGTTGTCATACAGAAGTACAGAATACTTTTATACAAAATGCTTCTTTCTGTAACGCTCCAGAGACTGTGCTAGACAAAAATAGATAAGTATAATCAAATAAGTATAGCAAGTATAAAATAGAAGTCAAGTACGTAGACACAAGTGTTCAGTATGTAGTATGTACAATGTTTAATGCAGAGTAGAAGTAACTGAGTTACCATACAATATACTATACAATATTCTAATATACAATATATTATACAGTGCAAAGCAGAAATGGGATGAGGTACAATTTAGGTACAATTTACAGTAAGGTGTAATGAGGTATGGGTTGTAGTGCAAATTCTTTACCAATAAATATAAAGTATGTTTAGGTGTTCTAAAGTGGGTAAAGTGGGTGCTGCAGTGAGTTGTTTGTTTAAAGTGAGTGTGTGCGTGTGGATGTGTGTGCTGTGAGTGCATTTGATGGTTGTTACATAGTGTTATTGTTTGTTGAGCATCCTGATGGCCTGGGGATAGAAGCTTCTTCTGAGTCTTTCTGTGCTTGCCATGAGACTCCGCAGTTCAACGAGGCAGTTGTTTGGGTGGCTGGAGTGTTTGATAATTCTCTTAGCCTTACCCATGCACCGCTTGTTGTAAATGTTCTGGAGAGTGGGAAGCCCCCCTCCAATTGTGCGTTTGGCTGAACGGGCCACTCTCTGTAGTCTGCTACGGTCTTGTGCGGTGCTATTCCCAAACCAGGAGGTGATATTGCCAGTAGGATGCTCTCTATTGTACATGAGTAGAAGTTCTTAAGGATCTTCTGACTGACTTGGAACTTCCTTAGGCGCCTGAGGAAGTAGAGGCGTTGCCGTGCCTTCTTCACAACACTGTCAATGTGTGTGGTCCATGTCAAGTCCTCGGATATGTGGACTCCGAGGTACTTAAAACTGTTCACTCTCTCAACCGGTGCCCCGTCGATGCTGAGGGGGCTGTAGTCCCTGACGCCCAACCTCCTAAAGTCCACAATCATCTCCTTTGTTTTGCTGACGTTCAGGGAGAGGCTGTTCTCTTGACACCATCCCGCTAGGACCTTGACCTCTTCCAGGTAGGCCCTCTCGTCGTTTGCAGAGATCAGGCCCACCACTACTGTGTCGTCAGCAAATTTGATGATTGTGTTGTTGTTCCGCTGTGCCACTTAGTCATGTGTGTACAGGGAGTAGAGGAGGGGACTCAGAACACAGCCCTCGGGGGCCCCTATGTTGAGAGTGATGGATGAGGAGGTGCAGTTGCCTGCTCTCACCACCTGGGGTCTGCCCGTCAGAAAGTCCAAGACCCACTGGCAGAGGTCATAGTTCAAGCCCAAGTCCCTGAGCTTGGCTATGAACAGAATTGTATTTGTGTGAAATAAGTGCTTGTGTCTGTGTCATATTAGAGCTCCCCTGAGGTAGAACTGAGCAGGTTGATAATTGGAATAATTCAAGCAGTGCTCGTGGAACTGAAGTGGAAAACATTAGATAATGGGAAATTAAGAGGAAGAAGAAAAAGATAAAAAGACGAGTATCTGCAATGGAGTTGAAGAAGTCGGGTTCAATTCATTGTTCTGGTTCAAGGGAACACGTTTGGATTAATTCCATCAATTGCAGAGCTACCTACTCTATTGTGTGGTTAGGGACAGGAGCTCTGGATTTGAGATTGGGATCAGGGTATGGTTGGGTAATGGGTATTGAGAAGTGAGCACCGTAAGGCACCAGTTCCAACATGGTTGACAGTACATTACAAGTCTTTATTCATTGCACACATTTACAATGTAGTCATGCAGCGACACACACATGCAATGGGCGATACACATAGGATCGCATAACCATTTTAGGCCTGATATTCTATATTCTATAATCATATTTCAAATTGCATGTGTCCGGATGGTAGAATTCAGTACTGTATCTACAAAACCTTCTGTTTAATCATCTTCCATTTATTAATTTGCTTAGATTTTTCATGTCTGGTAAATTTTAGCATGGTGTTATTCACAGTCAAAGATAAACAAAAGTTAATTGATATTCTAATTTGGTTCATTACAATTTACTCAAGCCTAGTAACAGACACAGTATTTCTGACACTGGGAATACATCCCCTGAGATCCATAGATTTGATTTGATTTGATTTGATTTGAAATCTTTATTTCGAACATGCAATGAATACAAACAAACAATAACAAAAGCAAAACACAACTCAATTTACATGTTCGAAAAGGAGTAGGAAGAAGTATACACTTATTTAATCCTACCCCTTTTCCACTACTCAAATGAGTGTACTATTTTAAAACGTAAAAAAAAAAAAAAAAAATATATATATATATATATATATATATATATGCAAAACAAAAAAACAAAAACTATATATGTAAAACATGAAAGAAATAAAATAAAAATGTAAACACCCGTGAATATCAAGTCCCTAGAATCAGATACCAAGAACATGCAAATGGACCATATTAAAAAAGGTCTGTAAGTGTGTATTCTATGTTCTTATGGAATGAATGAGATAAAAAGAAATTAATTAAATGTTTTATTTTATTTTTTGTTCATTTTAATATGCGATCATTTGCTGTGTAATTAATTAATCTAATTAACACGATAAACTGACAGCCCTAAATGTAATGCAAAAAGATAGGCTACCAATTTCCTCTCCACAGGGGCAGGCCTGTGCTTCGACCTCTAGTCTACACTACCCAGCCACGCTAGAATTCAAAATTCTAAGTTATTCTAACTTTGTAGATGTTTGGTATGTAGTACAGGTAGTTTCGTACCATGAGAGGTAATCAGCAGTCAGTCATTAATATGTGTGTCTACCCAAAGATACTGAACTGGTTAACACACCTCTGGAACCACATGTGCCCTTGCTGGCCTGGGATTGTATTCTGACAGAATGTGCGCAACCACACACACACACACACACACTCTAGTCAAACTGTAAACTTGAGAAGCCCTGTGAAACCCACGCACACCACTGCAGGAAAACAACCTCAGGGGGAAACACTGGCCGTCATTTTTTTACTGGGATCTTAATGAGTCTCATTAATTGCCATGGCAACCAAGGCTGCTGAGACAGCAAGAGTAGTGCATGACAGGGTATCAAGTCCTTGAACAATATTATACTGTTAGACAGTACAGTAGACTGTATCTTGGAAAACACATCACTTAAAGGCCCAATCAGTGTTCCAAAGTTACACAAATGGGTTACTCACCACCAACAATAATAAATAGCAATGGAGACATTCATTTCATAGTTCATCTACTGTGCTCTTGATACAAGGATTAACACTAGGCAATGGTTAAATGTGATTTTAGATGTATTTACTGTATTTTGTGGCTGTAAAAGGTTTGTTTACATTACTGTTTGTAAACATTGTAGTAAAAACAGACCTCTGTTGTAGTTCTAAATTCATCTACAGATTAAAACTCTTCAAGAATGTATGCGAACATACCCCACATTGATATGTTGGGGGGGGGTAACGGATTGGGGCTTTAAAAAAAACAATGGTCCTCATTCTCGAAAGGACATACGTAAAACTTACCAAGGAATTCCTTTGTAACTCGATTTGCGTACTTATTCGGCATTCTCGAACGGCTTTGTATTGTCAATTCTTTGTCGGATTTATGGATTTACGTACTCGAAAATTCAGTTGTATGTCGGACAGACCACTGTGCGCTCGTGGTTTCAATCGCTTTCTCTGGGACAAGTCATTGGGGATTGCCGATACTACAGACATCCGTGGAATTAAATAATTATAATGATAATTAATATGACTGAATATTTGTATCATTAATAATTACGTTTAGCATTTATAGTCCTGACTCAATGAGGTATCGTGAGCATTACACACACACTGCAAAGTAAATAAATAAGAACTAAACTTATCGCTGCGGATACAGCTACTGTATAGTGGAATATGTCTTCTTCTCTATGATATTATTTATTGTTGGTTTGATGTATTCCTATCCTATTGCTAAACAAAATAAATGTGTTAGTGAGGCAGCCTCAGCACACGAGCACACACACACACGTACTCTATATATACGTCCAAAATTAATTGTTCCAGCGAATCCAGCAGTAGGCTTCTATTATTCGAATGATTTGTTTTATTATGTATTATAGTAGTACGTCCTACTGTAGAACATGACATATTAGCATACAGTAACATCTCATTTAGTAATGTCAATGCTGAACGACTTTGATTGGCTCTTGACATGGCTCTACAGACATCCATGGAATAAAAAAATTTCAATAATTAAATACGACTATGTCTCGATGTATTGGCGTGCACGCGAGTTTGGAAGAGCCTTCTTTGGGACAAGTCCTTGGGGATTGCCATCACTTATTATTTGGTGATGACTTTGGTCGCATGTTTGTTTGAACGCTGTGATCTCGTGAAAAACTTGTGAAAAGCTTGTCTTTTTAGCTTTATTTCTTGCTTTATCAGCGACAACTCGTCTCTTTGTTGTTGTTGAATTTAGGAAAGTTGATAAGTGAGACAGATAAAGTTTGTAAAGCAAAAGCCATGTCGCCATGGAAGAATCGGCGAACTCAAGTAGACAAGGTCGAGGACAATGTCTCGTTATCGCAAGTTCGTGAGCTCTTGGATCAACAGAAGGGGTTTTATAAAGAGCTTCTGGATCAACAGGAGTGCAGTTTTAAATGCCTTTAACGATAACGATTGAGACAACCAACAAGATACTGGACGAATTTGCGAGAGAAGTGAGTGGATTACGCGAGAGTCGTGGAAGAATTCCTCGCCAGGGAAAAGAGGTCTACTTAAAAGATCTCAGAACTGGACTCTGTGGTTGCAAACATAAGCAAGAACATCCTCTCGTTTCTCAGGAAAATGGACTACTTGGAGGGACAATCACGAAAAAACAACATTGTGATTGATGGAATACAAGAGTCCAACAACGAGAGCTGGGGTGATGCGGCGTCTAAGGTGCGTAAACCTGTTTTCTGACTAACTGCAACTAACAGGGATAGAACGAGTTCAAAAGATGGGTCAACCTTCTGGACAGAGCAGAGCTAGACCTAGGCCGATCATCGCCAGGCTTGTTCTGTTCAAAGACAAGATTGCTGTTATGCAGAGGGCTAAAAGGCTGCAAGGATCCGACGTGTATATCATTGAGGATTATACGGAGGCGGTTCGACAAAAAAGGAAAGAGCTCTTGCCAGAGATGAGGGCTGCGAGACGCAGGGGAGACATCGTGTTCTTGAGGCATGACAAGTTAATTGTCCGCCCATCCACCCAAGAGCCGAGAAATGTCCTGTTCCTCAACACCATTTCCATTTCTGAGTGCTGTTCAACAGCCTCAGCTATAGCCTACTTGGTAGACTAAGTCAATGTGACAAACGCCTACCTATGACGAACACACTAGGCCTACCTAGAGGTTTAGTCTTGGGTCATATCAACATCTGTAGTCTTAGGAATAAAACACAGGAACTTCATCACTTTCTGCACTTTCTGGGTTAAACAAAGTTGACATTCTGGCTATGTCAGAGACTCATTTGGATAGTAATTTCGATGACTCTGAAGTGAATGTGGATGTCTTTTCTATATACAGAAGGGACAGAAATAAGTTTGGGGGCGGGGTCGCACTTCTGATTCGAGAACACTTTCCTGCAAAACAATGAAATTATCTCATGGAGAATGACACTGAGGCAATATGGCTTCAGGTGCTACTACCACACCTGGGCTGTTGCTACAGAGCTAACATACAGTACTTAACAGCTGTATGTGGAATGTTGGATAAGGTTACTGAAGAGAATAGAGAAATGTATTTGCTGGGTGATTTAAATGTGGACTGGTTGTCTGATAACTGTTCCCTGAAGAATGTGCTTATATCTCCTGCATGTGGATTATCCCAATTAATGTCTCAGCCAACTAGAATCTCTGTTAATCAGACTGGAGCCAAGTCCTCGAGATGCATTGATCACATATATACTAATACTCCTGCTATGTGTTCTAAACCAGTGTCCATCCCAGTTGGTTTCAGTAATCATAATCTTATTGATAAGGACTACAAAGATACGGCGAACGTTAACGCCGCCATTATAGTGGTGGGTGATTTCAATAGCGCCAATCTGAGAAAGGTCTTACCTGACTTCTATCAGCATGTGATTTGTAACACCAGAGGCGGTAACATCCTAGATCACTGTTATACGCAATTCAAGGGTGGATACAAGGCTCATTCTGCTAGTGGCTTTGGTAAGTCAGATCACGCGTCCATTTTCCTTTCACCAAAGTACAAACAGAGAATCAAAAGCACTCCTGTAGTCTCGCGAGAGGTGCATAAATGGGATTTGACGTCAGAGGAGACGCTCCAGGCTGCGTTTTACTGCACAGACTGGAGCGTGTTCCGCGACACAGATAACATTCATGTCTACACGGAGACAGTGCTGGACTATGTTCGTACTTTGGTGGAAGAAACAATCCCCACTACCACAATGAGAGTTTACCCAAATTAAAAACCCTGGGTAGACAAATCTGTCCGTGAAGCTCTGAGAGCGCGCACCAAAGCATACAACGACGGCCTAGTGGCAGGCAACATGAATGACCACAAGGTGGCGCGATACAACGTAAGGAGGACAGTGACAGAGGCCAAACGGCGCTACAAGGATAAAATTGAACTCCTGTTTGAACAGGCTGACTCTAGAGCTATGTGGCAGGGGCTCAAAACGATGACAGACTACAAAGGCGCCTCCCTCAAACTGAACAGTGACATCTCCTTAGCAAATGACCTCAATACCTTCTATGCGAGGTTTGATGCTGGTAATAACAACACCAGCCCACAAGCCACGGCA
The DNA here is from genome assembly GCF_963971535.1 of Notolepis coatsorum. Classification (NCBI taxonomy): domain Eukaryota; kingdom Metazoa; phylum Chordata; class Actinopteri; order Aulopiformes; family Paralepididae; genus Notolepis; species Notolepis coatsorum. The sequence goes on from NC_140172.1 coordinate 115,959,610, forward strand.
ATGGGGGGGGGGGGGTCTGCTGCTGATGGAGACTCAGTGTTCAGGGTAACAGAGCCTGAGGTGAGGCGGACCTTTAAAAAAGTGAATATCAGGAAGGCAGCAGGTCCGGACGGCATCCCCGGCCGCGTCCTAAAAGTCTGTGCCGACCAACTGGCCCCGGTATTCACTGACATATTTAACCTGTCCTTAGAACAGGCTGTCATCCCCACCTGCCTGAAGAAGTCCACTATTATCCCTGTACCCAAAAAATCCAAGCCTGCTTGCCTCAACGACTACCGCCCTGTAGCTCTCACCTCCATAGCCATGAAGTGCTTTGAGAAGCTAGTAAAGGGCTACATCTGCTCCTCGCTCCCCATCAACATGGACCCCCTGCAATTTGCATACCGCCCCAACAGGTCCATGGAGGACGCCATAGCCCATGTGCTGCACACAGCAGCATCACACCTGGACAAGAGGCAGGGGAACTATGTGAGAATGCTATTCATCGACTACAGCTCGGCATTCAATACCATAGTCCCCTCCATACTCATAGCCAAGCTCAGGGACCTGGGCTTGAACTATGACCTCTGCCAGTGGGTCTTGGACTTCCTGACGGGCAGACCCCAGGTGGTGAGAGCAGGCAACTGCACCTCCTCATCCATCACCCTCAACATAGGGGCCCCCCAGGGCTGTGTTCTGAGTCCCCTCCTCTACTCCCTGTACACACACGACTGTGTGGCTCAGCGGAGTAGCAATACAATCATCAAATTTGCTGACGACACAGTGGTGGTGGGCCTGATCTCTGCCAACGACGAGAGGGCCTACCTGGAAGAGGTCAAGGTCCTGGCGGGATGGTGCCAGGAAAACAGCCTCTCCCTGAACGTCAGCAAAACAAAGGAGATGATTGTGGACTTCAGGAGGTCGGGGGTCAAGGACTACAGCCCCCTCAGCATCGACGGGGCACCGGTTGAGAGAGTCAACAGCTTTAAGTACCTCAGAGCCTACATATCCGAGGACTTGACATGGACCACACACATTGACAGTGTTGTGAAGAAGGCACGACAACGCCTCTACTTCCTCAGGCGCCTAAGGAAGTTCCAAGTCAGTCAGAAGATCCTTAAGAACTTCTACTCATGTACAATAGAGAGCATCCTGACTGGCAACATCACCTCCTGGTTTGGGAATAGCACTGCACAAGACCGAAGCAGACTACAAAGAGTGACACGTTCAGCCGAACGCACAATTGGAGGGGGGCTCCCCACCCTCCAGAACATTTACAACAAGCGTTGCAGGGGCAAGGCTAAGAGAATCATTAAAGACTCCAGTCACCCGAACAACTGCCTCTTTGAACTGCTGCGGTCAGGCAAGCGATACCGGAGTCTCAAGGCGAGCACAGAAAGACTCAGAAGAAGCTTCTATCCCCAGGCCATCAGGCTGCTAAACGAACAATGAACACTACACAACAACAACCATCAAACGCACATAGCACACACATCCACACGCACACACTCACTTTAAACAAACACACTGTAGCACCCACCTATTGCAACAGTGTCATGTTCATGTGTTGAGTTTCACGTTATGGCATATGGCCCGGACGTGACGTTGATGTTGATGGTTGTGATGGGAATGTTATCTATACATCTGTGTGAAAATACATATTCGACTGTTCCTTTAACACTTTCAGTGCCGGCCGTGTTTTCCTTTTTACCCAGTTGAATGCCACCATCCACGGCCAATGTTAACGTTAATATCGCCTAATCTATGTTTTAAATTATGGCTATGTGTCTAATCTGCCCGTTGCTTATCAAAGACTCATTTTCCAGTCAACATTGGCAAGGCAGATTGTATTTTTATCGCTTCATTTCCGTTTGAGAGCATTTTGAAAATCACCCGTTTTCCGGGGAAAACAACCCATGCCTATGATAATCGCCAGATGGTATCCAAATGGTTTATTCCAATTTTCCGATCGCCATTCAAAAAAATCGATAAATGTATTGATATATCGTGTGTACAGTATAACACATGATCCGCGCAGCTCAGAGGCTCCAGAATGAACTCTGGTAGACCCCGGCTGCATCAGTGAGAAGTAAAATGTGGAGTCAGAAATCCGTTTTCCCATTCACTTTCATTGAGTCCATTCCAAAAGGGTGATTTACCATCTGGGAGACGATAGGGGGCGCTTTTCTCACATCTGAGCGCCGGCGGTCCCTGGATCTCCAACGGTAGGCTCGCGTGATGCAATATGATTTCAGATCGCTAATAAAATTTTTTAATTAAAATACCCGAGAATACTCGTGACCATGGCATTCAACGGTCGAGGCGTAAACCAGAGAAAAGCCTTGAGTGGCACTCAAAGTGTTAAGGACTCTGAGGTGTGGAGAGAGAGGATGACTTTTGACCTAAATCTTTTCCTCTTCTAGCAAGGTTGTTTAAAATTCCAGTTAGGGACATCGCGAACAACACCGCCTAGCCAAGGTTGGTTCTCCTAACTGGGCCATTTTTTCATCGTCATATCTGAATGTCTAATGTTACGTCTTGAAACTGTGGATTAATGTTACGTCTGACCAGACCTCTTGGTCACTTTCTGGTCAGACGCTCGTGTATGAACACATGTTGTCTCTGATTGTAAACTGAACTTCATTGTGGCCACAATGAAATAAACTATGTTCTATATATATATATTTTTTTTTTTTATTCTTTTTTTTTTCTCCTTCCTTTTTCCGTTTTTCTCCCCTCCCAATGTTAGTCATTATGCCAATTCCCAATCCCCTTCCTGGTCGTTGCGCACTCTACCCCCTACCGTCGGTCTGGGAGGGCGGAGACTATCACATGCTTCCTCCGACACATGTGTACCCAGCCCACCACTTCTTTTCACCTGGCAGCGCGGACTCTCACTGAGAGAGTGTAACGTGTGGAAGGTCACACTACCTCCCTTAGATCCTTCCCTCGCTGTGCAGGCGCCCCGACCGAACTGTAGGAGTCGCTGTCCACAACGACCCAGACCCACCCACCGGCTTCCCTCCCGCTGATTCTGCCAATCGAGCCAGTATGACGGCCGGCCAAGCCGGAAGCAACGCTGACAGCTGGATTCGATACCAGTGTCTCTTGCATTGGTGACGAGCGCCTTGGCCGCCTTGTTCTATTTTTAATAACAACTCAGAATTATTATACAAATGGCTGATCTTTTGTCCTTTAATAATTCCATAACATGGTGTATGTACGTTACCATGCATCTGGTCAGTTGAGTAAAACACTGTTAAGCTGCAACAACGTGTTGTCTGATTATTCCACCATAACAGGGTGTGGTCATCTGCTTCAAAAGGCCTTCTTAGGAAGTTACAAATTACACAAAACAAGGGAGCTAGACTTGTATTGGGTTGCTCATCAAGGGCTAATGTTGCTGAAATGCATGAGAAACTAAAATGGCTGAGTGTGGAGAAAAGACTGTCAACAAGTTTACTTGTATTCTTTCACAAGGTAATTCATACTCAGACACCTGCATTTATCTATTATTACTAGCTACAGTGCAGTGACACACACGTATGCTACCAGAGCGGCCAGCAGAGGGCAGGTGACTCTACCCCTACCTAGAACAAATAGCCTGAAAAACACTTTAAATTACAGGGCTGTGAGTAATAAACAATACAACTTCAATATTATAGATATCCGTGGAATTAAATAATTATAATGATAATAAATACGACTATATCTCGATGTATTGGTGTGCACCTGAGTTTGGAAGAGCCTTCTTTGGGACAAGTCATTGGGGATTGCCGTCACTTCAGACATGCGCAGAATTAAATAATTATAATGATAATAAATACGACACTATTTGTATCATTAACAATCACGTTTTACATATAGTCATGACTCAATGAACCATGTCCGGAAATAAATAAATAAGAACTAACCCCCGATCACTTCGGATATAGCTATAGTGGAATAGACTATTACATTTACATTTACATTTAGTCATTTAGCTGACGCTTTTATCAAAAGCGACTTACAAGTTCTGTACGACAAGCCATCAGGAAGGGCACAACTCTATCAGCTGAGTAACAATGTTCATCAATGTGTTGAGTGCTACAGTGTAGGTTAGTATATTAGGACAAGTGCATGACAGTAAGGTTAGTTAGGGTTAGATTATAATTTTTTTGATAATTAATTATATTTTTTTCAGATAATGGTTGAAGAAGTGCGTCTGTAGTCGACGGCAAAAGATTGGACTGGTTTTGGCTGTCCTAACTGGTGGGCAGTTCGTTCCACCATTGTGGGGCAAGGACTGAATTAATTCAGTCTATTAATATTCCATATACTGTCTTGTTCTTATGATATTTTTTATTGTTGGTTTTATTTATTTCTTACATTGCTTGCGCACATCTAAGAGCCAGTATACGGCTTGATTGTATATTACTGTTGCACTTTACTGTTACATTTGCACTGTGGTTGAATGTTGTATTGTACTTGTGCTGTAAAATGACAATACATTTGAATCTAATCTAATACATTTTTTGGAGATTATATAAAATATTATTATTATGATTTGGAGTTGCAAATTGCTGTCGTGCTATGGAGCATGTACAGTATACAGTATCCTCACACTATCTGCTGCATCGTTAACTCATACGGGGCCATTCACGTAATATTACGTGTTTGCCCGACAACCGTTGGGTACAACCACGTAATATTACGTTTTTGGTTCGCTTTCCTTTTTTTTTTTTATATATCCTATTCAATGCCAGGGACCCGTATGTTGCCGTTAGAAGGCCTATACTGAGACGCCAAGGGTGCAGTACCGGCCAGATTCTCCCAGGTGGCGGTATCGAGCTGCAGTAAACCCTGTTCCAGACCCTGTGTTACACTGAAAGGTTTCCGGGTGCAGATTTAGAGTAGACGGCAAGGCTAGAGGTTCAATCGGTCGCATCCAAACGTCTACGGGACATCCGATGCATATGCTGTGGTTGGTTATGTCGTGGGCCAAATGGAAATCGGATGGAGCAGATATCGATCAAACAATTGGAATATTATTTTTGGAATACTCCCGATCAAAGGTAAGGATCATCTGACGTAAATTCTGGCTTGATTGTGCAAGGTTTTCATACCGATCCAGCTGATCAGCGTTTTTAGCGTTCAATACTAATGCCGTTACTGGTAATCAATCATCAGAAATGACCCCCCCCACCTTTCATGCGTTCATGATGAAACATAATAGCTACTGTATAGATTTTATTCTGGAATACTAGCATGTATAGCAGACCTGGGCATTGTACGGCCCGCGGGCCGGATACGGCCCGCGGGATGATTCTGACCGGCCCGCGAAAGATTACATGACAATAAAAATGTTTTTAAAAAAAATTAAAAATATTTTTTTTTCTAATTTTCTTTTTACATTTTTTTTTTACTTTTCATGTCAACGTTCACACGCACAATATACGCTTACCTAGGATTTGACTTGATTCAACAACAAAGCAGTCGGGGCAAGCCGAAAACGGTCGAAAGTGTGGTTATTTGAAGTTTGGATATTTTTTTTCACAACTGAGGTAGGTAGATAAATATTTTAGAGACTAAAGTACAGAAAAAAGGTACTGTTGGGTACCGGTATCGATTCACAGGTACCGGTACCGTATCGGTTCAAATGTGAACGGTACCCATCCCTACTGAACACACAACTGCAGGGCAAGGGCATTTTTGCTCATGACATGCATAGCCATGTGAAAGCCTTCATGACAAAGTTGCAATTAATTTCAAGGCAACTAGGCAGCAACAATCTCAAACACATGAAAACCCTGAAAGAAGTCAAACCATCAGCTGATCACCGGCACAGGTACTCATCCATGTTGGGAGCACTGCATGATGAATTTTCAAGGCGTTTTCAAGATTTCAAAAAGGTTGAGGATGAAATGCAGCTGGTTTCCTCTCCCTTTACCTGCAGTGTCGATAGTTGTTCAGCTTGAACTCATTGACCTGCAGTCTGATTCACTACTGAAAGAGCACTTTAAGTCAGCATCACTGCTAGAGTTCTACTCTGCTCTCAAGGAGGAGAACTTTCCAAACATGAGGAGACATGCTCAGAAGATGTTGGTTCTCTTTGGATCCACCTACATATGTGAACAGACATTCTCAGTCATGACATTTACCAAGTCCAGGTACAGATCCTCTCTCACTGATGAACATCTGGCAGCTGTGCTTCGCATCTCCACCTCAGACATGCAACCTGACTTTGATGGACTTGTTAAAGCTCAACAGAGACTGGATTTCTCACACTGAATGAAAAAAAAAAGAACTGAAGAACACTAAAATGTGGAAATATAACAAGTGAAATGGGACACTTGATATTTTTTTTTCTTTTTTTTGGACAGTTCTGAAAACATTAAATGTTTAATAGGCATGTAAAGTAAAAAAGGCTACAAAACTGGGACACTTCTTGTGAGGATTCGCCTGTTCCCTCGACCTTTAATTCCCTGTCTCCTCACCTCACCAGCCCCCACCCTTGCGGGAACTTTTCCCTGTGTCCTACTCTCTTCACCAGCCCCCACCCTTGGACTTTCTTGTTCCTCTAGCTTCACGCACCTGTTGGGAGTTTGCAATCTGCTCGGGAAGAGTACTTAGGTTGCAGGCTCCCATCCAGTCCTTGTCGGGTCGTTCTGTGTTCTGTGTTCTGGACTCTGTGTTCGTTCTGTATCTATGTTCACTCTGTGTTCATGGAGTTCTGTACGGTTACCATCCTGTACGTTTCCATCTCCTGCCGCGTCTCCGGCGTGAGACGACGTGCCAGCCATCACCACCTGTCGCCGTTTGCCTGGAGTGGGACACCGTCTTCGCTCTCTAATTCTCTACGGGAGGTTTTCCAGTGTTCCCACTCCAGACGTCAAGCCGGCGCGCATCGCTCCCTATTTCCACGGGAGGATGCGTCTCTTCGCCCCGGTCCCCTGGGACCCCTGTGTTCTGCGCTGCCCGTCTGCAGCATCCGAGGAGGATCTCCGTGCCAAGCCTGGAGTGGTGTTCCCACTCCAGACGTCAAGACGGCGCGCATCGCTCCCTATTTCCACGGGAGGATGGCGTCTCTTCGCCCCGGTCCCCTGGGACCCCTTTGTTCTGCGCTGCCCGTCTGCAGCATCCGAGGAGGATCTCCGTGCCAGGCCCCGCTGTTGGGCCCCTGTTCCCCGTGCCAGGCCTCCGCCATCGGGCCCCTGTCCCCGTGCCAGGCCTCCGCCGTCGGGCCCCTGTTCCCGTGCCAGGCCTCCGCCGTCGGAACCCTGTCCTCATCCCTGTAAGCAGCTCTGGCCCTCGCCCTGTCCAAGGCCTTAACCCTGTTCTCTGTCCCTGTCTCCAGCCCGCCTCTCCGGGCCTCTGTCCCTGTCCCCCTCTCCAGTGCCCCTGGTCCTGGCCCTGACACTTAGCCCTGGTCCTTAGCCCTGTCCCTTAGCCTTAGTCCCTTAGCCTGTTCGCCTCTTAAAGGCACAGTGCCACATGTTCCATATTTCTTTGACTAGTGTTTTTGTGTTTTCCCTTAAAGGGACTGTGCCGCTTTTTGTTCTATAATAAATATTTGCCCTGTTTTGGCTTACTCTCATACCTGTCTTGTGTTGTGCGATTGGGGTCGGTTACAAACCATAACACTTCTTTACACAGTTCAGTGACATGTCTTGTTTATTTTTGCTATAAGATGATGTGATGTCTTTAGAAAGCTAAGAAAATCCTTTTTTCAATAGTATATGAAACTCAAAATGCCCTTTGTTATTAATGTTTCACATTTTGTTTATCATTTTGGAAATAAATTCTATTTGAATCAATGATATTTTTGAAAGCTAACCTCACCTTTTAATTGCCAAATAATAACATACACTCTTACCAGGGGTCAAAACAATGCCATTTACTGCTTTTTATATAGAAATAAAATGTATATTATGCATAATTGAGTTTGGGATTTTGGCCCGGCCCTCCAACATATTTTCAGTTGCTCATTCGGCCCCCTGGGAAAAATAATTGCCCACCCCTGATGTATAGGCAAGAAATGTCAACGCAAATAGTAGAATTGGCCTATATGGCTATTATGCAGCCTTTCAGGAATTACCCCATACCGCTGTAAAACCATACTTATATTCACCACGGTATAACACGGGAACGTATGGATGGGAAAATGTTCTCTTTTTTGCATCTTGAAGATGAAGAAACACAGTGTCAAATTACTATAATATTGTATCCATGGCTATAATATAGAATATAGATTTAGCTCTACAAACACGGTCACGCAGTAGTATCTTTTAACGCTTGGCCCAGCTACAGCGGTCCGTGTCTAATGGCTGGCACTGATTGAGTTAATGAGCTAGAGATTTATATGGAATTCGTTAATCTATTTTTTTAATCCTCTCTTTCTCCGATTTTTCTCTGTTTTTCTCCCCATCCCAATTTAGTCGTTGTGCCAATCCCCCCCCCTCCCCTACCTGTTTGTTGTGCGCATGTTCTCCAACTGGTCGGTACAACGGAAACCTGAAGTCCTCTGCACGCTTCCTCCGACACGCACGGCGACAGCCAGTGCCTCTTTTTTCACATGGCAGCGAGGACTCTCATTGGTGTAACGCCTGGGAGGTCACGCTGCCCTCATCAAGTCCTGCCTCCGCTGAGCAAGCGCCCAGACCTGACCTGTAGGCGTCGCTGTCCACAACGCCAGATCCCCACCCATGACTTGCCCTCCCCCTAACCCAGACAAATGGGTTAGTATAGCGATCAGCCCAAGCCAGAGGCAATGCTGACTCTGGGAGTCGAGACCGCAGTCGTTAATCTATTCTTAGTCTATTCCACTTTATCGCGCGATTGGGTTATGTGCCAGGTGAGCCAGGCGGCTTAGTGAAGTATACTGTACATACGGAGCGTGCGCATGTGTGTGTGTGTGTGTGTGTGTGTTGCTCAGATGCCTCATTGAGTCATGACTATAAATGCAAAACGTAATTGTCGTATTTATTATCATTATAATTATTTAATTCCTCTACATACTCTGGCAATACCTGATCAAGGTACTCCTGGGTCCTAGTGTCCCCCAGGTTACACTATATGTTATGTGTGCACATGTATTTTATATGTTAATAACATCAACTCAAGGGACACCAACAAGCTCAACAAGCTGGTGAGGAAGGCTAGCTCCGTGGTGGGAGTCGAGCTACCTAGACTTGAGGTGATGGTAGAGAGGGGGATGATAAGGAAGCTGGCTGCCATCATGGAGAACCCCTACCACCCCCTCTACGACGAGCTAGTCAAGATGAGAAGCTCGTTCAGCCACAGACTCATTCCCCCCCGACACTCAACTAACCGCCTCGGACAGTCCTTCATACCAGCGGCCATCAGGCTCCACAACAGTGGGCAGCGACTAGCAGCCTCCAGGCTCCACAACAGGGGGCAGCGACAGCGACTGCTACCAGACATTGACCTGGGACTTATAGGAACCCAAGGAGGACAACCTACACTACCTTAGGCTTACTGCACCCTATGTGGATACTGTGATACTGTGAATAATGTATATTTCAGTGGATACCGTGATACTGTGAATAATGTATACTCAGTAGATAGTAAATTATAACACTACCTCATGCATACTGCACCTTATGTGACACTGTGAATAATGTGAATATTCCTCAGCTAGTCAGATAGTAAATTATATTGACCATATTGATCAAATTGTTTACACTGCCTGTGTTGTTTTTTACTACCTGTATACTGTGTTGTTTTACTACCTGTACCCCCCCCCTCCCCCCCATGCTGCTATGATGCCTGAATTTCCCCCAAGGGGATCAATAAAGGAATATCTTATCTTATCTTATCTTATCTTATCTTATCTTAAAATTGCATGTATCTATAGTCCTAATTTTGTCACTGTTTGATGTCACAAAGAAGGGTGGATCCGAAAGCTGTCAACAACATTGGTAACTTGATGAAAAAGTCAACAAATAATTAACTGTATTAGACATTTGTTAATGATGAATAGTCTTCACTTTAGATTAGGGCACACAATAACATCTGCAAATGATTTATAGATGTTTTATGAATGTTTTACAAATCATTTGTTGAACATGCACAAATAAATGGAAGTACAGTATAGTCGTTTTTTTCATATCCATTTTTCAAAGCATCTACAAATGAGTTACTACACTTAAACAACATTATTTAATGATGAACAAATCAAGTACAAACAATGTTGATAATGAGTTATAAATAATGTAGAACTCATTTGTAAATGTTATACAATATTGTTATAAATGATTTAATAATAATTTACGAATGTATATAAATGGTTTGTTCATGATTAGTTCATTATCTACAAATACCTTATAAAGGTGTTGGCGCAGCAGCCATTTTCAGCAAAGGTCTAGACAGCCTTGGGCTACTACGGAGGAATAAAAGACGCCACACACTTTATTGCAGTTTCACACACCACTGACCGAATCTCACAAGTGAGCCGGCAATGATCCCTTTATTGGAACCAGCTGCGTAATTGTCAAGCTGACAAGTATGACGTCAGCATAAGAGCATTAAAGAGATGCATCGTTCACGACTGTTCAACACCCCCACTTGATCTTATTCTGATAAAACCTTTGACATACATTTACATTTTCTTTTTTTCATTTTTAACCTTCAACACCAAAAATAAAATACACAAACTTTTCAAGCATGACCTTTGTTGCAGGTTTGGTTAACATATCAGCTACCATTTCTGTTGTTGGACAGTATTTAATAATAATGTTTCCATCATTTACTGCAGATCGAACAAAATTATATTTAATGTCAACATGTTTACACCTTTGGCGACACACAGGATTCTTTGAAAGTGCAATTGCCCCTTGGTTATCCTCAAAGATTGTCACTGGTGCATAATCATTTTCACTATCCATTCCTTTTAATAACTGCACAAGATAAAAACTTTCCTGTGTAGCAGCTGCCAAAGCCATATATTCTGCTTCACATGTGGATAAAGCAACTGTAGGCTGTTTCTTAGATTTCCAGGAAATAACAGGTCCCGTCTGACATAGACTAAAACAGTACCCAGTTGTGCTCCGTCTGTCATTTTGATCTGCTGCCCAATCAGCATCACAATATGCAACAAGTTTTAGTTTTGAATCACTTCTCTTGTAACACAACTCCTGGTCTACAGTTCCCTTCAAGTATCTCAACACATGTTTTGCTGTTACCATATGCTGTTCTTTTGGTTCGGATAAGTGTTGAGACAACTTACTAACAATAAAACTTAGATCAGGTCTAGTACATGTCATTACATAAATCAAGCTGCCTACCACTTCACGATACCTCTTTTGATCAACAGATTCACCTTCATTGTCAAATTGTTGTTTATACTCACATGGAGTCGATCTTGCCTTGCAGTCAGACATGTCAAACCTTTGCAATATTTTCATGATGTACCTTTTCTGGTTCATCTTTATTTCACCATCTGTCTGTGTGAAATCAATGCCTAGAAAGTTCTTAAGTTTGCCAAGATCTTTCATCTTAAATTTGGCTCCCAAAATGTCTTTTACATTTTGGATTGTTTGACTGTTGCTTCCTGCAATGATAAGATCGTCAACCCAGATTATCAAAAGAATCCTTTCACCTTTAGATGTTAGTTTATTGTAAACACAATGGTCAGCCGGGTTTTGGATAAAACCATTTTCACTTAGATAATCATGGAGCATTTTATTCCAATTCCGTCCTGATTGTTTCAGACCATACAGTGATTTGTTAAGTTTACAGACCAGTTTCTCCCCCTTCTCTGACTTAACCTCAAATCCTTCAGGTTGCTCCATAAACAACTCACAGTCTATAGGAGCATGTAAATATGCCGTTTTAACATCCATTTGATGCAACTCCAAATTATGTTCTACTGCAATTTGCATTAGACTACGTATAGAGGTCATATTTGCGGTTGGAGAAAAGGTTTCCTTATAATCAATACCAGACACTTGACTATAGCCTTTTGCTACATACCTGGCTTTGCATGTTTCAACTGGGTTCTCTTTCACTGTGTAAACCCATCTGCCCCCCACTGCATGTTTACCTTCTGGCAGTGTGGTCAGGGTAAATGTGTCATTTTCCCTCAGTGAATCCATTTCCTCTTCCATAGCTTTAGTCCATAATTGAGAATTTGGTGATGACATAGCCTCCTCCAATGTTTGGGGCACATCACAAATAACTCTATAACAGTAATCAAGGGTTAGTTCTTCTTGGTCATCAGATTCGACTTTACACTCATAATCCTTCAAATATTGAGGAGGTTTTCTTTCCCTTTGTGGATAAGATTTACTCTGGAAATATTGAGGAGGTTTTCTTTCTCTTTGTGGATAAGATGTACTCTGGCTACTTTGGCCTTCACCTGTCTCAATGTTATCACAAATCTCATTCTCCTGTGACTCTTTTGTGAGTACATTTGCCTTTTCAGTTGTTGGTAGGTGGTTTACAGCTCTCCTCATACTGAAATCTTCATCACCTGTTTCCTGCTCTGTTTGAGTCTGATTCTCAATGACACTCTTGGTGATGAATTTGACCAACCTATTTTTAAGTACTTTTCCTGTGTCAGGATAAAACACCAAATAAGCAGGGCTGTTCTTATCATAGCCTACAAAAATACCCTTTTCACATCTTGAATCCAACTTTTTCTTGTTTTGCTTGTAAGCATAGCATGGTGACCCAAATGTTCTCATTTTTGAAAGGTTAGGCTTCTTTCCTGTTAACATGTAGTATGGAGTCTGTCCTACACGCTTGTTGTAACACCTATTTCGAATGACAGCAGCAGTCATAACTGCATATGTCCACAACTCTTTTGGTAGGTCACTCTCAATTAGCATGCATTTGCCATTTCAAACAATGTTCTCCAATTTCTCTCAGCTGTCCCATTTTGATGGGGTGAATAAGGAGCTGAGGTCTCATGTCTGATTGCATTTCTACTTAGCAATGACTGAAATTGACCAGAAGTATACTCTGTACCATTATCAGATCTCATGCATTTGATTTTTCCATAAGGTGAAACGTCAGCAATGTACTTCTCAGTAGCCTTGACTGTGTCACTCTTTGATTTAAAAAAATAAACAAAAACTGCTCCTGAATAGTCATCAGTAAATGCTAATGTGTATCTGAACCCATCTTTAGCTGTAGGATCTATAGGTCCAGACAAATCTGTGTGTACAAGCTGCAGTGGAGCCTTTGCTCTTTCATCTGGCTCTCTGCTCCTGCTCTGAGCAAATTTACCCTTTGTGCACACTTCACATGTCAAATTAGATGTATCAGTTTTGCCTTTAATTGTCATACCGTCTGTGACTTTTTGCAATTTTAACACATCTTCGTAGTTACAGTGACCTAGAATTTCGTGCCATGTTTTGATATCATAACACCCATGACATTCATCAACATTTTCATCATTAACTGTGTTTAGATAAAACAATCTATCATACACCTTAATATCAAATGTCGTACCGTTCTCATGAATGAGCTTGTTCTGTCCTTCCTTGAATACAACCGTGGCTCCGTTGGTCGTCGCTGCCTTGACCGAGAAAATGTCTTGGGGAAAGGATGGGACATACAGCGCCCCCGTCAGCATCGTCTCCACCTCTCGACCCGTATTGTCTTTCAGCCAAACTTTGGCTGCACCTCTCTTCAGCGCTATGCCAGAGGCCCTCACTCCATCAGCCAACTCCAGGACATGTTTTCGTGGCTCGAAACTCTCGTCAAAGTCTTTGAACTTGCTCACGTCAGTCACTATGTGCGATGTAGCACCGGTGTCGACCATAAGCCCTCTTTGCTTCAGGCCATTGCCTGGGTCGCCGTCCACCTGTCGTTCGCGGGCCTTGAAGGCGAATGTGTGGTGGTGGTCGTGGTCCTCTTCATCCGCGGCCTGTTTTACGTTGTCTCGTCATCCTCTCCGCCTGCAGTTTGCATCTCTGTGCGTGGAACTTCTGCAAAAACGGCACCACTGTCTCTGTTGTTCCCCGTGACCAGCAGCCTTGCACTCGCGGGCCATATGGCCCTTTTGGCCGCAAGCATAACAGGTCAGCAGCTTCACATCAAAGTCTTTGCCTCTTACTTTCATCACGCTGTCATCAACTGAGCTCCCACTGAACTTCTCAGTGCTCTCGTAGCTCCTCAGCTTGGTTTTGAACTCGGCGAAGGTGATCTTCTCATCACTTTGTGTAATGTGGATAGAAAACGGTTTAAACGACGCTGGCAGCCCCTTCAGAATCATCGCTATCAATAAACCGTCACTTAAAATCTCTTCTGCATTCCTCAGTGCTGTGATAGCAGTTTCTGCTCGTATAATATAGTCTGTAATGCTTTCATTAGCATATTTCTGGAGAGACGTAAGCTCTGTGTACAAGCTGATCACACGTAGTTTTCCTGTACTTGCGTAGTGATCCCTCAGAATCTTCAACGCCTTTCTCCCATCGTCCGCTGCATCTCTCATGACCAGAGACAAACTTGTGTCGTCCAACAATTGAATAAGTTCGGCGTAGACTTCTTCATTTTTGTCAGCATCTTCTGCGGCTCTTGTTGCGGCTGCTTCTGGGTCTTCTTCGTCCTCCTCACTGTTAGGCTTTTTCAATATAGTGCTTTTCAGCCCATGTAGACGCAGGTGGCCAAGAAACTTTGTTTCCCACAACTCATAGTTTTTCTCCTCTCCGTCAAAGCACAAACGATTCCATCGGCTTCCAAGATCCTTTCTGGGCCCATAACCTGTTGGCGCAGCAGCCATTTTCAGCAAAGGTCTAGACAGCCTTGGGCTACTACGGAGGAATAAAAGACGCCACACACTTCATTGCAGTTTCACACACCACTGACCGAATCTCACAAGTGAGCCGGCAATGATCCCTTTATTGGAACCAGCTGCGTAATTGTCAAGCTGACAAGTATGACGTCAGCATAAGAGCATTAAAGAGATGCATCGTTCACGACTGTTCAACAAAAGGTCTTATAACTGAGTGTTATTATAAAGTGTTACCGGATGTTGTATTGTACTTGTGCTGTATGATGACAATACATTTGAATCTAATCGAATTGTGATCAGTCGCAAATTGGTTCCGCGCTACCTGTTGAATACAAGGATCAACACAGCAGAGATGCAACGGCAGACCCTCTGACCTCCTTATAATGAGCTGGTGGGGCGTGTCTGTATGCAAATTAGGATATACATGAACGCACCTGAAGATGTGAATGAGTGACGTTAGTTCATTCAGCGGAGCGCAGCTGTGAATGTTTTTGCCCGTTTACGAAGACAGTTTCATGCGTTCAGGAATCCAGAGGAGGATTTCCGTAAATCTGTTGATGCGAAATGTTTACCAAAATATTTATATTTATAAGAATACGTAAAATAAATACATTTTGAGTTGCCTAATTGCCTAACTTTTCCTTTCTTTTGCATCTCATCCATCGTAACTGCCATCATTAATGCAGGCAAATGCAAGATGACGTTTTGGAGACTAGTTTGCTTACTTATTTATGATTGCATGTGGACATAATAAATAATGATTGTGTGTGTGTGTGTGTGTGTGTGTGTGTGTGTGTGTGTGTGTGTGTGTGTGTGTGTGTGTGTGTGTGTGTGTGTGTGTGTGTGTGTGTGTGTGTGTGTGTGTGTGTGTGTGTGTGTGTGTGTGTGTGTGTGTGTGTGTGTGTGTGTGTGTGTGTGTGTGTGTGTGTGTGTGTGTGTGTGTGTGTGTGTGTGTGTGTGTGTGTGTGTGTGTGTGTGTGTGTGTGTGTGTGTGTGTGTGCACGCAGACCTCCCTCCCTCTCTCTCTATGCCTATGATTCACTCCCTCCTGCTCTCTTCGGATTCTAGTAATGGGTTTAAATAGCTATCTATTATAAAGTCAATCCACCGTATGACATGATATTACTAGAGCACTAAATTGGTGATAATACAGCATTAGGTCTACATTAGGATATACTGCTTCTGGCATTGTAAGAGACATTAGGGTATTAACTGTATCACATTCCATGATGATAGGAATAATAGTAGGTCAGAGGGAGTTCACATTCTGATGCATCAACATCAAGAACAATAGTAGTAGTATCAATAGCAGTAGTAGTAATAGTAGTAGCAGCAGCAATATTAGCAGTAGTAGTAGATGTGGTAGAAGTAGTAGTAGTAGCAATATTAGTAGTAGTAGTAGTAGTAGTAGTAGTAGTAGTAGTAGTAGTAGTAGTAGTAGTAGTAGTAGTAGTAGTAGTAGTAGTAGTAGTAGTAGTAGTAGTAGTAGTAGTAGTAGTAGTAGTAGTAGTAGTAGCAATAGTAGTGGTAGTAGCAGTAGTAGCAATAGTAGCAATAGTAGTGGTAGTAGCACTATTTGTAGCAGTAGTAGTAACAGCAATACTAGTAGTAGTAGTAGTAGTAGTAGTAGTAGTAGTAGTAGTAGTAGTAGTAGTAGTAGTAGTAGTAGTAGTAGTAGCAGCAGTAGAATTAGTAGTAGTAACAGCAATAGTAGTAGTAGTAGTAGTAGTAGTAGTAGTAGTAGTAGTAGTAGTAGTAGTAGTAGTAGTAGTAGTAGTAGTAGTAGTAGTAGTAGTAGTAGTAGTAGTAGTAGTAGTAGTAGTGATAGTAGTAGTAGTAGTAGTAGTAGTAGTAGTAGTAGTAGTAGTAGTAGTAGTAGTAGTAGTAGTAGTAGTAGTAGTAGTAGTAGTAGTAGTAGTAGTAGTAGTAGTAGTAGTAGTAGTAGTAGTAGTAGTAGTAGTAGTAGTAGTAGTAGTAGTAGTAGTAGTAGTAGTAGTAGTAGTAGTGATAGCCAAGATCTCAAAGTAGGTCAGTGGAGAGTAGGGGAATGCACACACACACACACACACACACACACACACACACACACACACACACACACACACACACACACACACACACACACACACACACACACACACACACACACACACACACACACACACACACACACACACACACACACACACACACACACACACACACACACACACATGGCTGCATTGTCATACATGTATGCAGAGCAGAGCAGACTGGGTGGAGAGTGGGAGCTGTCCATGGTGCTAATAGTATTCCCTTAGCCTAGAAACAAAGAAGCACTGAAGCACCATAATAAACACACACACACACACACACACACACACACACACACACACACACACACACACACACACACACACACACACACACACACACACACACACACACACACACACACACACACCTACACACACACACACACACACACACACACACACACACACACACACACACACACACACACACACACATTTTAGTAAATCAAATTAGGCTAAATGTTTATTTTGTGTGTGTGTGTGTGTGTGTGTGCGTGCGTGTGTGTGTGTGTGTGTGTGTGTGTGTGTGTGTGTGTGTGTGTGTGTGTGTGTGTGTGTGTGTGTGTGTGTGTGTGTGTGTGTGTGTGTGTGTGTGTGTGTGTGTGTGTGTGTGTGTGTGTGTGTGTGTGTGTGTGTGTGTGTGTGTGTGTGTGTGTGTGTGTGTGTGTGTGTGTGTGTGTGTGAGATTAATTGGCAATGATATTATTTGACATGCATTTTAGTGCAGCTGAGGGATTACATGATATATTGGGCGCATTATTATATAGGTTTTGGGCTACAATGAGGGTAAAGCATGGTTATTGAGAGATGTCAAAGAAGTATTGTATATTACATAAACATAAAATGTGGGCCACTTACTGTATTTGTCAGACACAAGTTGTTGAAATGGTCCAAGTCACATTCGATTCATCATGGCAGCGCCCAGTAAACAGACAGACTGGTACAGATTTCATGGTGCTTTTTGGCACTTTGGATAAAAGCATGTGATGTGATGTGATGTGATGTAATGTGATGTGATGTGATGTGATGTGATGTGATGTGATGTGATGTGATGTGATGTGATGTGATGTGATGAATAAAAATCTCCACGTACGCCAGATGCATGTTAGGTTATGTTATCACGTGAACCTTAAATAAAAATAACCCACACAGGTGTTAGATGACAGGATGGTTCAGAAGATTGAGTCAAGTGTTAATTTTGTTAACACAGATCTCCCTTTCTTCTCCTCTCTTCTCCTTTCTTCTCCTCTCTTCTCCTCTCTTCTTCTCCTATCTTCTCCTCTCTTCTCTTCTGTTCTACTCTCTTCTTCTCCTCATCTCTTCTTCTACCATCTTGTTAGAGAAAGACTCTGTCACATC